>NC_060274.1:47365350-47600581 GCF_021613505.1 Equus quagga | reverse complement strand
CAAGCATTTCCCTCGGTTATTTTCATGGGACCGCTGCATCCTTAGGTAAGTCATCCCCGACCTATACACTCTCTCCAGGACAGTTTTGGGTGTGTAACATGTCACGTGAACGCACACCTTTTTCTGCCAGCCTGGCTGTTTCTTTCCTATATTGTCTGGAAGAGAATTGTCTCCTTCAATGCAGTCGCGACTACTGGGATGCTGCGGATGCCTGCTTGGAGCGTGCTGAGCAAAACCCCATGGCATTGCTTCCTTTTCCTCCATGGAATCCCAGAGCTCTTTGGTGTTGCCACAGAATTTGCTGGTGCTGGCTTGCAGAGACAGAGCACCTCTTCCCTGAGTCACTATAGTGTTCCAAGCTACTGATGCCTGGCCACCGTGTGCAGGGACATCAGTGCAGCAAACTCTTGTGCATTTGCTGGAGAAGCCCAGGAAGTCCTGTTCCCTTGACCTTAATGTCAGCTTTGTCCCACTGGCCCCCACTCAGTGCCTCCTTGTGAGATAACATCTCACAGTGATTTTTGTGAAAAGTAACCTGAAATTTCTCTCAAAGCCTCTTTCCTTCAGACCCAAGTAAATGTTCACAAGGGACTGGGCTGGGGGTCCACCTGATGGGACAGTGATGGGCTTACTTTGACTTTGTAGTCAAATGCACTTGGCTGACTTTTACTTCCATTAAGAAGTGTTCTATAAAAGGAGGCCCGTGTGTATGCAATGAGCTTGCCTCATTGATCTTCCAGAAAGGCCCAGATGTTTATTAATCCTGGACGATCATGGTTTAAATTCCAATTGGGACAATCTCTATCCCTGGTGAACAGAATAAACACTGTAAAACCTGGGGCTCGAGGATCCAAAAAAATAACACATATTTGCTAATATGACAAAACACCCAACACATAACCACTTCTGACTACATTTCTACTGATACAATAAGCAAAGTTGACCTCAACTGCCATAAAATAATTTAAAAATATTTACTGTGTTCAAATTTGAAAAGAAAATAATTTAAAAATTAAAGTCAAAAGAAAATGGTAGGTAACACGTTGCAGTTACAATTAACTCATCAACAGCAGTCTGTCTCCTCACACTGTTCATACTATCGAATCAGCATAACAGGACAGACGTCGGACTGCTTACTTCAGTCAGTGTGCCTTCAAGGGCAGAAGGACTAATCCTTTGCTCGCTAAAATGCAAATTAATGTAAAATTTAACTTAGAAATATTTAAAAGGAAAATTAATAACATTTAACTTGGTCTCATTGCAAATTCACAGTTTTAAAATCCTTAGGTGCTATTCCATGTTTAACTCGTGGATTGTACCAACATACTGTAATCCGTAATCTCTCTGTAGGACGGTGGCTCTGGAGCTGTCTTCCTTGTGAGCCTGAGGCACTGAGGGGTGCTTCCAGGGTTGCCTGGAGCAAATGGGAGGCTGAACGCGGAGGGCAGGATGCTTTCACTTGCACTTCAACTCAAGTTGCTCTTCTTTTATTTTTTAATGTATTTCATTTCTGCATAAGATTTTGTCTCATATAAAAAAAAAATGCTGTTGGCACATGATCGTGTGCAACTGTTTGTGTCCAGATAAATGAAGCAAAAAGAAAACAAAAACTATGAAACCAGATATTTGGATAATGCAGTATAGAAAAGTAAAAGGCTTTTAACAAGAAAAGAAATGAAATCAACAGCCCAGCAGTAGCAATGGTAGGAGGCTGTGTAGACGGCGGGTGATGTAGAGTAATGCAATCCCTGTGACCACCCAGAAGGCCGTTTATCATCTCCAGCATCAAGAATAAAAACTTTTTTCCTTGTAATTACTCCATGGGGCACAGTTTTCATGTCATGAGGCATCCACTTAGTCCATTGTTAGTGATTTTACTTCATCACTTTACAAAATTTTTTTATTAGAATTCAATAATTTTTCCACAAGTTATGTCTCCTATACATTATATGGACAAAAATATACTCCTAGATAACCAAAAGCATTTGTCTTATACGGTTTACATCATCCCACCTGCTATTCTTTCTTTCTCCTTTCTTTTTTTCAGTGAAAGATAATTTAATTCTTATATGTATTTGATTTATTGGGGACTTCATTGACAAAAATGGTCACATTAGCTATAAAATGTTGCAGTATATTACACATCCTATAGACCAATTTATGGCAGAGTTCTTTATTCCTCTCATTAGTTAACTTGTCGTATTAGGTTCACTGTTTTCACACAAGGTGATAAATAATTGAGGGAACCCATGTTTCCATCACTGTTAGGTAAACTCATTGAAGAAAAGATATGTCCTTCCCCTCATGTGGTTGTTTACCTACTTTTTTTCAGCAGCCACCCCTCCGTTGCTTACCCTGTATTCTGTGAGGCTGGATTGGGTGCTGCAAACTTCATTTCCTATACTCTCTTGGCAGTCAGCTTTCTGTTAGAGTCTGCCATTGGGAGACCCCAAAGGGAGACTGAGGGAAGAGGGCAGAAGGCTTTGCTATCTGGTCTTCTCATTCTTGGCCATGAAGTTCCAGCATCCTGTTTTGTTCCCATCCTGTTTTGTTTTGTTTAGTCTTGTTTTAGTCCTCTGAGTATCTGATGCAAAATGTGGTCTCCTTAAAGGTCCAAGCACAGCAGTACAGTCCCATAGTCACTGATTCAGGCTTTCAAAACTTATATCCCTATTCCTTGTATTAAACATCCTCTGTCAGAAATGCATAATATCATTGCTCCTTTCCTGGCTAGATTTGGACAGATATAGCCTTCAATCTTGGGAAAATAACTCATCTAAGTTGAATGGTCTCCGTTCTCACAGATAGCAACCTGAATATAGGATTCCAAGCCTGGAATGAACCTCACACATGATTTTCAATTTATAGATGGATTATTCCATTGTTTTAAAGTTTAGGCAATTTACGTAAAATCATTCAGCTACTGAATAGTAGTATCAAAACTAAAATTCATTTTTCTGCATGAACTTTTACAGTTATGTGCTACATAATGACACTTCAGGCAACAACAAACAGAAGATACAATGGAGGTCCCATAAGATTAGTACCATGTAGGCTGTGTGTATAGTAGGCTATACCATCTAGGTTTGTGTAAGTACACTCTATAATGGTCATACAAAGGTGAAATAGCCTCATGACACATTTCTCAGAACGTATCCCTGTCCTTAAATAATGCATGATTGTATTTGAATTTAATTTTTATGTTCAAATTTCATTGAGGAAGATCCAAAAGAAGCTGCATAAAATAAAATTATAGTCAATGAGAAGTGAGTGGAGAGTTTTACATGGAGGAAAAACAACCAGGTTCTTCAAATTCCTCATTTTGTACATAGCAATTAACTCTCCCAGTCAACACTTTCAACATGGCTGTAACAGGTCGTTTTTAGTAATGAGATGCCCTTGACACAATCTCCAGAACACCACAGATAGAAGAGAAGAACTGAAGAGATCAAACTGAGTTGAAAATGAATCCATCTCTCATATTGAACTTCTGACCAAATGTTTCCATTTCTCATTAATTAGACCTCATGACCTGTGCACTATTCATGCTTAGCAAAGCTTCCTTAAATTCCTTGCTCATTAAGCCTATCTAATCACCACGATGTCTTCAACAGACAAATCACCTGAACAGATTGTGTGCAAGTTTTTGATGTATAAGCACCACAAAACATATGCTTAATGTCTTCATTTTTCAAACCAATTAGTGTTATATAACTTTTCATGATAAAGTTTCTATTATTTCAGATATATTGAATCTTTGTTCTCTGCAGTTTTGCTAATATTTTTGACCTTGAATACTAATAGTAAAATTATCTTAAATCACTGTATTATAAAATTTAGCAGAGCACATATGCTTCAAATTGAAACAAAAATGGACTCATGTAATAAAGTTGAGTCTTTCTTTGCCTTTTTTTATTGAAGTATAATTGACATACAATGTCCTATTAGTTTCAGGTGTACATCACAGT
The DNA here is from genome assembly GCF_021613505.1 of Equus quagga. Taxonomy (NCBI): domain Eukaryota; kingdom Metazoa; phylum Chordata; class Mammalia; order Perissodactyla; family Equidae; genus Equus; species Equus quagga. The sequence continues at coordinate 47,596,613 of NC_060274.1, read as the reverse complement.
GATTCAAAATTTGTATACATTACAAAGTGGTCACCACAGTAAGTCTAGTTACCACCTGTCACAGACAACGTTATTACAATTATAAGGACTATATTTCTTATGTTGTACACTACAACCGCATGACATTTATAACTGGAAGTTTGTACCTCTTATCTCCTTCATTTATTTTGCCTAACCCCAACTCATTCCCCCTCTGGTAACCACAAGTTTATTGTCTGTATCAATTAACCTTTTTCTGTTTTCTTTTGTTTGTTTGTTTTGTTTTTTGATTCCACATATTAGTGAAATTATATGGTATTTATCTTTCTCTGTCTGACTATTTCACTTAGCATAATACGCTCTAGGTCCCTCCATGTTGTAACAAATGCACAACTTCAATCTTTTTTTATGGCTGAGTAATATTTCATACATATGTATCATATCTTCTGTATCCATTCATTTATCAATGAGCAATCAGCTTGCTTCCATATCTTGGCTATTATAAATAATGTTGCAATGAACACAGGGGTGCATATACCTCTTCAAAATAGTGTTTTTGTTTCCTTTGGATTCACATCCAGAAGTGGAACTGCTGAATAGTATGATAGTTCTGTTTTTAATTTTGGGGGAACTTCCATACTGTTTTCCATAGTAGTTGCACCAATTTACATTTCTACCAATAGTGTAAGGAGATTCCTTCTCTCTACATTTTTGTCAACACTTGCTAATTTTTGACTTTTTGGCAATAGCCGTTCTGACAGGTATGAGGTAGTATCTCATTGTGGTTTTGATTTACATTTACCTTATGGCTAGTGATATTGAGCATCTTTTCCGGGGCCTGTTGGCCATCTGCATGTCTATTCAGATCTTCTGATCAGTTTTTAATTAGATTGTTTGATTTTTTGCTATTGAGTTGTATGAGTTCTTTATATATTTTGGATATTAACCCCTTAACACATATATGATTTGGAAATGTCTTCTCTCATTCAGTAGATTGCCTTTTTGTTTTGTTGATGGTTTCCTTTACTGTGCAAAACCTTTTATTACCTAACTGAAAGAAAAAAATAAATGTGATTTTCCTAAGAAAAAATTTCCTCTAATTTCTTATGGTGATTGCAGGAGTTTTAGCATACTTTTTATTTATTTAAGTCCAGAAAGGTAAGAAATTTTTATTTAACCTTACTTTTCACTTAAAAGGTATAGAACTATTGCATGCCAAATTGATGTCAACAACTCAATCAGATTGAAATTTTAGTTTAGTTTTTTTTTTAGATATGAGATAATAGTTCAGCTTAAGAAATGTAATTCAAATATTTGAAATTTCAAATGAAATGCACTCTTTGAAAGACTTCCAGGAGAGAGAAATTGTCACTAGTTTCTATCTTAATAATAAAATACTCATAGTGCCAGAGGAAGAAAGCATCAAAATGACTTGAGTCTGAAAGTCCTTGTCAGTGGACAGCCATCAAATCTGGGCCAGAAACTCAATGCAAAGTACGATAACGCATTAGGTGGCCTTTTTCCCCCTCTGAAGTGTGCAGAATATGATTACCAGCAATCACTTTGATAAGTTGTCTTTCTTGCATTTTACCTCTTACGTTTTGTCCTCTAAGTACACGTCTTTCATTGGATGACTGGCATTTGCAGGTCTAATTTAACCCCTTATACCAATTCTTCCCATCACTGCATAGGAAACATTTGTGCTCTGGTTTTAAACACACTCATAAAAGTCTATGTGGAAAGGCAGTGTGACTCAGAGAGTTTAGAAGCTTGGACTCTGGAATCATGCTGTCTGCCCTCTGTGACTCAGTTTCCACATATGTAATAAAGAGGATAATATTAGCATCTCCCTCATGAAAGTGTTGTGAAGATTCAATGAATAAATTTACTTTAAAAACTCAAAATAGTGCCTGGCTCACCATGTCTCTACAAGAGACTAAATGGATTCTGAATATTAGCACTGCCGTTGTTATTATTTTTTTTTTATCTCATGCAAGATTTCCAATGGATTTATTTGTTTGATAGAAATTTTGCATCCTGGAAAATGAAATCCCTAAATTTCTTTCCCATGAGAATTTTTGTATGTATAGGAGTGTGAAGTCTTTTGAAAAAGATTATATCTTTTTAAAAGAAATATAGAGTTACATTTTATATATTAAGTATGCCTTATGCAACATGTAATGTGTCAAATCCACATTCAGCAAATAAACATTCAATATTTCCATCCTGAATTGTTTAATCTCAACCATGCAGTTACTTGCTTATGTTCATGACATTTTTTATTTTAGTGAATATCAACTCTCATTTTGTGAAACACTATGATGATTCTAATCACTTCATATGGTGTCATGGGTTTCTTTTAAAATTGAAGTCGTGTTTTAAAAATATCCCCAAACCACTATATTTAATAGTATGTTGAAAGTTTAAAAAGGAGTACTAGAAAGGGGGGGGGGGGAAGGTTAGAAGGATATTTCCTAACTGCTTGTAAGGGTTGACATTTTGGTGGTGGGTGCTTCTTTTAATAGACAACACTGTCTCTTCTCCATTGCACTTCTCCATAGCCACTGATGTGACAGAACCTGGAGTGGAAAGCTGCTTGCTTTCTGATAAGAAGTAGCAGACTATGCACTCTTCACTGTGGATCCTCTCGTGCTACTCTCAGAGGTCTATACTACCCATCCCCTAATACCCTACATTCGTTCAGAATTAAACTCAGGAGACTGCTGCACCAGAAGACAAGTCCAAATACAATTCCTTCATACTACTGTCTGTTGACTGTTTACTACAGGCCAAGCATGGTACTAGCCCCTTCTGAACTAAGACTAAGATTTGCTACTGGACCACGCTGGTCTGTCTGATCCTCTCTTCCTTAAAATGGGCTTCTAAGAAGTCTTCACAGCCTCACACTCCAGTGGGCTTCAAAACCAGCTTATCAGATATACCTAAACATGCATTGTTCTGTGAGTGCTCTTTGTAAGTCAGTTGAAAATCTGTCTACATTTGCACAAAAATGCTAACTACTAAGCATTTCTCATGAATTAATTGTTCACTAGTGCAATGGAGAAAATTATTTGTAAAAAAGAAACTCACTATTGCTATTTTTGTTTTCTAAGGGATAGGAAGGGGTGAGTGACATAATTTCACACAACTTCAAGCTAACCCTCAGCATACGGTGTTTCCTTCCACTTACAGAGACTAGAGGGTGAGGAAAGAGTATAAAAGCTTCACATTTCAAAGCAACGGATATTCTTTCTTGGCTGCTCAAAGTGAGGCCCAGAGCCCATCGCCCTTTGTTTTAGCAGAAACTTTAAAGAGTCTTTTGATATACAAAGGCAGACACAATACAAGTACAAAGCGAAGAGCTCAATTTCTCTGCATAATAAAGAGAATTGACAGGCAACTGAAATAAAGCAAGAGTGACATTAAGAGGCTAAAACAGGAATGGAGCATCAGAAATGACCACGAAACATGTCAGTCTCAGAGAAATTGAGTAATAGAGCCAATTTGATTTAAATTGCAAAGAACAGGGTGACCTTAGTGATCATTTGGGTCATACAACGGAACTATTTTATAATTGCATGTACAAGTTAAGCAAAATTTCTTCTCCATAGACTAAAACATTGGGAATTGAGTCAAATTGTCTTGTTGTTTAGTGGAAATAGATTCACAAGAAAGAAGAGAAGTAATTTGTCTCTTTTCCATTACATGTTCATACATATGGGAAAGACAAATCAAAATCAGCATAATATTAATGAAAATCAGCATAGTATGTAATTCAATATAGATTATAGTGGTACTGAGCAAGGGCTCTCTCCATCTGCACACACAGAATCTGATACTGTGTACACCAGTCTTTGAGGGAAGATAGTTTATTATGCAATTGATTGGAAAGGAGACAGGAGGACAGGCTCTCAAATCTGTCTCCCTGATCCAGGGTATAGAGTAAGGTTTCGGGGATCAGGGAGGGAAGCTGATATGTGTGGGGGCCTGGAATTGGCCACCCCAAGATATGTCTCTTTGGCATGAGGATTATTTGGGGCTGGTTACTTTTAATAAACCGCCAACAGAAAAGCAACTGAAAAGTAGAATTTGCTTACCCTTTGTTAGGAGACATTTACATTGTAAAGGAAATCTCCGTCTGTAAATGTCTCCCTCTCTGTACCAGGAAGAAGAAGGGGGTGACCTTATCTCTAGAAACTCTTAATCAATGCCAAAGGCAAGGACTTAAATCTGCATTTGTTTACTGTACTTGTGTGGTAATCGCCCATGATCCACTCCCCCTCCATCCCCAACATCTTCCTTTGTCATTAGCTGAAGACAATATTTAAGGTGAGGTCTTCAGCCATTTTTGCAAGTTTCTCAGCTTGCCTGAGCCTCTCCCATGTATACATGTTATAAAGCTTTGTTTAATTTTCTCCTGTTATTCTGTCTCATGTGAATTTAATTCATTCTCCAGCCAGAAGAACCCAGAGAGGGTAGAGGAAATGTCTTCCTCCCCTACATATGCAAAAGCACTGGCAAGATGAGGTTCGATTGGTAGATTAAAATTTTCTCTTCTGCACATACTCCTATGTATACGTACATACATGGCTAGCTGAAAAATAGCCTTAACATTCTGTTGTTAAGATCAAGTCAGCTCAGTAAACAAGGATAAAGTAGTTATGTAGATTTGTCATTCCCTTCTCTATTGATAAAAGTTTCTGGAGATTTAGTTCTCTCTTTCCTGGCTCAGAGAGGAAGGCACCCTTACAAATGGAGATTTCTCTTATAAAATGTAAATTTCTCTTACAAATGAGTAACTTCTACTAGGTTTTCAGAGCTTTTCTGTGTGTCTGCTGCTTTTTTAAAATAATTAGCCTACAATAATTCTTATGCCAAAGAGGTATATTTTGGAGTGACAAATTCTGTTCCTGCTCCTGTGGCCACAATAGTGCTGCTGTAATATAATTTCAATTTTGTAAGTTCTTCTTTAGCAATAACACAGTCTTTTTTTCCCATAGGTTGGCTATAAATTTTTAGTTTAATAAAACAATATATGTAGTATTATGATTATGTCAATAGTAAATATCATTGCAGAACCAGCAATGTGATTAAACAGATAGAAAACAAAGTAAACCTATTCTGTCAAGTTCTGCCAATAGAAGAAAAACAGAACAAATAGCTTCACATTTTAAAAAATGTTTTTATTTATACTTCATATATCTCATAAAATAATGTTTCTCCATATTTCATCTCAAATTTGGTAAATTACACAACACACACATATATACTAAATGCTAATTAAAGAATCCATTCAGAAAGCTTGTTAAAGATGGTAAGAAGGATTTTATTCAAGGGGATCTATTGTGATAGGCATAGGGCCCACTGAAAGGGGATCTGCAGTGGGAGAGAGAGATTGGGCTGAACACCAAGCACCACATGGACAAGAGGGAATTTATGCCAGGGTGAGGGTGGGCGTCAGTGGATGGAAAATTTACTAAGAGGAAATAGAGGTAAGGAACATTCTGGCTAAACCAACCTAACAGGATTCTTGCTGAAGACAAGCCAGAGTAACCAGACATCACCTGGGGGATGGTGGAAGATGAGGAACCCAATCAGATATTGAGGTTGATCAGATATGGAAGATGGGGGATCCTGGCTAAACTGACTTAGCAAAATTCTTGCTAATATTAGACAATGCAGGGACAAACCTGGAAGCCCAAAGTCAGGGCCTAGATAAGAAAAGAGCTATCTTAGTTGTTCAGGCTGCTATAGCAAAAATACCATAGACTGGGTGGATTATAAACAGCAAACATCTATTTCTCCCAGTTCTGGAGGTTATGAAGCCTAGGATGAAGGTGCCCTCAGATTTGGTGTCTGGTGAGCACTTCCTGCTTCACAGGACTTTTCATTATAATCTCACAAAGTGGAAGGAGTTAGGGTGCTGTGCGGGTTCTCTTTTATAAGAATACTAATCCCATCCTTGAGGCATCTGTCCTCATGGCATAGTCACCTCCCAAAGGTCCCACCTCCTAATATTAACATCTTTGGGTGTTAGGATTTCAGCATATGAATTTTGGGGAGAAATAAACATTCAAACCATAGTGAGAGTTCAAGGAAGCCCGAGTAGAGTTTAGTGAAGGAGGGAATCTTTGTCAACACATACATATGTACACACATATACAAATACATATATATGATGAAAAAAACATCCTAAAAATGCATACGTTTATCTTCATACTTAGTTGCTAATTTGATTTGGTAAATAAAAAATTATTTGCCCTTAGAATTTTGAAGGAATTATTGCATTGATTTCTTCTGTCCAAGCTACTGACAAGAAATCATTTATCATTATGTAAATCGTTTATCGTTTAGTGATCTCTCGCTGCTATTTCTGTAACCAGATTCATGTCTCTGGGAATGTTTAGGTCTGTTGATGGTGTTTAGAGTTGTGTAATTAGCAGGTGGTGTCTGGCCTGTGGTTTTCATCATCATTCTGCCTGATTGGGTGAGCTGTTCTGATCTGTGTCACTTTGTATCACAGAACAATCAGCTGCTTTCCCATCTTTGCTTATTCCTCTGTAGCCCATCAAGTTTCTCTTTCTGAATCTCGATATTCTTTAACATTTCTCATATACTTCTTTCTCTTTCATCATCTATGTTGAACGATGGGTTCCTTAACCTGATCTTTCAAGCCATCAGTCTATTTAGTGATAGCATTCTGGTATTTCATCTATCCATTTGTTTTCTCTTTTAATTTGGACAAAAAAAGTTTTTCTCTTTTCCAGAAACTATTTTGTGATATTTGATCGATCCCTTTTCAGAACTACTTATCTATGATTTATATATTTAACAACTTTTTGACTCATTCTAATTCCTATCCTCTGCTTATAACAGATTGATTTCTCACCCAGTTCATTTGCTGACTGAGAGTTTGAGGGCTGGCTTTGAAAATGGGAGGGTATAAATGGAACCACCCCATGTTATGGCCTGTGAACATGAAGAACCAAGTCCTAAGACATCCCAGTCCCTGTACTCCAGCTACATTGCTTCTGCCTAGCCTCATCATTTCTTATGAGTCTACAGGAGGATGTTTTTAGGGAAGAACAGATGTTGTTCCTAATATGTCTGATTCTGAATCAGCTCAGAATCTGAGGTGTGTACAAGGTTTCTCCCAGCTTTGGGTCCTTTGGGCAAACTGCCTTGGATCAGTTATCAGGATTTTATTAGACCATTCTTATATCATGCTGACTGTGAGCATCTAGTTCTGAGTGAGAGCTCCTCTCTAAGCTTCTGTCTACTGAGGATCACAGGTTGTTGAGTCTGTGATTGGTGAAAGCCAACAATAGGTCAGAATCTGAATCACAAGATATATAAACAGTGTTTTCCTCGAGCTGTCACCATACCATTAGGGGTTTCCTGCGTCTAAATCTAAGTCCATGACTCCTTTGGGCTTGACCTCAGCCTCTTAGATGAATTTATACCATAATTTAAATTTAAGTGACTATCCTTCTAGAGAACTCCGATTCAACAAGGAAAATTTAGCATTACAGTGCTAGTTTAGAGAATTTTTGATAAGAATAAAATTATTCATATGAGAGGTTCTTCAGAATAGAAAGGAAGTAAAATTCAATTCATTGGTCTGAATTTTTTTATTGAAGTGAGGAAGCTTCCAAATGAAATTCAGATACACAAATTGCTTCCTTGTAAAATTCTTTAGCCAAGGAAAATAAAAATGTAAAATGTTTAAAACTCTTCCTCATTTAGATCACCCCAAAAGACAACTTGAACTTCTTGGCCTTTAATTTTCTATTTTTCTACCTCCATATTGGACTTCTCAATTTTCCTCTCCCTCTGCCCCTGCTTCTTACTCACTTCCCCCTCCAGCTGAGCCAGGAACCTGCAAAGCTCAGTAGGGTCTACATATGAATCCTCTTTGTAAGAGGCCAAGTCCCTAATGGTGTTTTCAGCCCTGGCCTCACTCTGAGCTGATAGCTTATGTCAAAGACTTTCAGAAGCCTAAACAAGACAAACAAATTTTTTACAGAAGGATTTGGAATATCCCTAGGAACACAGAATTCAAGGCTGTCAGATTTATATCAATGGCTTCAAATGTTAGCAAGAACCTCAGATGAACAAAAAACGAAAGAAAGATGGGAAAGGCAGAGTGGGAAGATGCAGAGAAATTCAGAGAGATTTGGGAAAGCTCTAGATATTGGACATCATATTTTGGAGGCTGTTCCCCAAAATCTTTCTTGTACAAATAGATGGAACACTAATCCATCTCTAAAAGTCCTTTAGAGATTTTAGGGATTGGATCTTTAACATCTTTACACAACCTTCAAGAATAGATCCTGAAGAAAACATGACCTCAGCTATTTACTCACTTTTTGTGAATGACCTTAAGCTGAAAATAGGGGATTAAATATACAGGCATAGTGGAACCTAAAAAAATCTCTGTTGGCAGTCTCCTCACAGAACTTCTTGAGAAGATTTTGGAGCAAAGGCAAAAAAACTCACAATATAGTTTTTAGCCTTACAGATTCAGCAAATAGATGCTCCTACCAGACTCATTAACTACCAGTGGAGGGAAAAATGCCCATAGATAATATAAACAAAAAGACATTGGAAAAACAATCATTCCACACTAGCTAAAAACTGAAGGAAAAACAATGAAGTGGCTGATTACTAAAGGTTTATATTTAAGGGAGAGTAATGAGGTATATTCCCCTCTGGGGAGGAATTACAGTCCAATTTCCTTAAACTCACAAGGAGAAATCTCTCTAAATATTAAAAGACAACCTTGCAAAACTGTTACTGATGTGAGTACCACAATATCAACCACAAATCCTGCCACTGTCACACAAGCTGCCCTCAGCATCAAATGACTTCTCAGCCTCCACCCACGGCTATCCCCACCGGAACCTTCACTAGGAACTCTCTGTTCCTGTGACAATACCCCTGCCAGCTTCCCAATTTGCAGTCTACTAGAAATGGAATCTCCAAAACAAATGCTCCTCCAATGGCACTTTTGGAGATCCTTGACTACTATCTTATGTATAATCAGCCTACAGCTAATTTGGACATTGAATTTCCAATATGTTTGCGTCCAAATTAAGCACAATTTAAACATCTCCACGAAGTGTGAGACACTCTAAGGAAAAAGAAATTCTATTTTACCTTCAGTACTTTCTAAGACTATATGTTTTATTGTTATAGAACTTTGTTCTGCTTTCTTCAGTGTTGCTTTAGATCAGGGTAATCAATACCTGTTTGACTTTTCCTCTGAGGTTCAACAATTTACCTGAACAGTGATGCCTCAGAGGTTTACTGAGGCTCCCCTCTCTTTTTCACAGGTTGTTAACCAGGACCACAAGGAATCTTAAATTTCTCTACAATTCTGCCCTTAAGTAATGTGTGGGTGAAATTATGCTATCCTGTAAAGATAAAGTGACCACTAAGGTTTACTATTTTTGCTCAATATACATAGGCTCCAAAGAAAGAGTGCAGTTTGATCAGAATGAATATATTATAGGGCTCATCATTAATTCTTGCTATTATCTAAACATTTATGCTCCCCCATAATTCATATGTTGAAATCCTAATACACAAAGATGATGGTATTAATAGATGGGGCCTTTGGGAGGTGATTATGTCATGAAGGTGGAACCTTCATAAGTGAGATTAGTATTATTATAAAAAGAAATGCCACAGAGCTCCCTCACTCCTTCCACCTCGTGAAGGTACAATGAGAAGTCTGAAACTCAGAGGAGAGTCCTCGCTCGACCCTGATCTCAGAATTCTAGCCTCCAGAACTGTAAGAAATAGATTTCTGTTGTTTATAAGCCACGCAGTCTGTGGTAGTTTATTTTCTAGCAGCCTGAACTAAGACAATCCAAAAATGTTAATCTCCATCCTGATAGATTCTAAGTCACTCAAAACTTTTCCAGACTACTTATTAATAAACAATTAAGAGGTTTGCTAGTTATCACTGGCTACTGTAGGTGATGGGTTCCCAATTTTTCTATAATCTCCAAATATGAACATGCAATTCTCAGTGATTGAAACTCCTGAGAACCTAAATATGAAAGGCATTTTGTGACTTAAAATCAGGTCTTTCACAGCTCCCTACTTCAGACCTTCGTAATTATGATAAATTTTTGCACCTATTTGTACATGATCGATCTGGACAAACCCTTGATATTCTGCCTTGACTTAAAGAAATCTTTATATACTAGTTTCTTACTTCTGCCTTTCTTTAGATATGGGGCAAAATCCTACTCACCTTGTCTAATGGTATAGTAGCAGCAGACAAATAAGTGAAGGCTTCTGCTGACTTAATTTTAGGATGCCTCTTCAATACTACAGCCCCTTATGCTACATAATACTTGTTGCTTACTGAAAATTTACCACATTTTTCAATACGCAGGCTTAGCGCCTAAGGAATTTTATTGTTTTTTTCTGCATACATTTCTGTCTCTTGTAATAGTACCTTAAATCTGGCTACTCTTCTTTCTTTACCTGAAGAAGGGAAATCCATGACTCTCTCTTCTCTGGCTGAGAATTGACTAAGCCTTGAACGGATTTATTAGACAGCTCCTAAAAACTCCAGATTTAATCTTGTTTGTTGACAGGTCATATCTTAAGACTGAGATAGGAAACACTCAGGCAGATATGCCTTTACAGATTTCAATTCATGCCTAGAATATGAACTTCAGACACAGTAAAATTCGTTCATATGGCAAAATCTATCACTCTTACCACAGACTGCTGATTGAAAAGAGAGTTACTATGTTCACAGATAATAAGCATGCTTTTGGAGTAGTCCATGGTTTTGAAATGCTCTGGAAACAAGAGTTCTAAGACTCAGCAGGAAACAAATAAAAAATGGTTAACATATTAAAGAAGTGTTAAATTTTCTAATATGCTCTAAGATGGTGACTATCATGAAAGCCCACTCAAGAAGGGATAATGTGGATGCAAGAGGAATTGCCCTGATTTGTCATTCTAGCAGTAGCAACTCCTAGTAAGACTCTGGATCACATGATACCTCAAAAAGTCAGATCTTTGGTCCAAAGAAGCTATCAAAAATACTAAAGGTAATTAAAATATTAAAATTATTTTAAAGATGAATAAAATATTAATATTAAAATATTTAAAAATATTGAGTCGAGAATCTGAAAAGAGTTACTGGAAATATTTTGGTTGTTAATTGTATGAGATTAATCTCAAACTTTCATGAAAGCTCCTTGTTTGTGTCAGAGAACTTCAAATAAAACCTGACAAAGAGTTTTCATGAAATAACCCAGTAAAGCAGGAATAAATAGCCTACTATTAATCAGCATTGATGGGGAAATTTTACAAAGATTGCTGACGATGTCTCTGTTCCTGTGATACTGTGAGTTATAATAAGAAATGCATATTTGGTCTCTGTCTTTCTTTCTGACACAGATCTTCTAAATCCCTTGGAATTTGTGTCTTGATAGTTATAGCAAACCCCTTCAAACTCACCAGAGGATATGTTAATGAGGTGACTTTTGGAAAGGACTTGAGGATGGGCTCTGGTTGTCAGGGGACCCAACCATGTGGTTAGAAGGTTGGAACTTTTAGTCCCACCCCCTTACCTGGAGGTAGCTCCAAGGAGGGGAGAGAGACTGGAGGTTAAATCAATCACCAATGGCCAATGATTCAATCAGTCATGCCTAAATAATTATGCCTCCATAAAAACCCAAAGTACAGGGTTCAGAGAGTTTTCAGGGTTGGTGAGTGAAAATACATCCATGTACCAGGCCTTGATCTCTACTGGGACAGAAGATCCTGGATTTGGAACCTCACCTCATGTATCTTTTCATCTGGTTGTTCATTTCTATCCTTTAATATCCTTTTTCATAAACTGATAATCTTGTAAGTGAACTGGTTTCCTGAGTTTGTGAACCACTCTAGCAAATTAATCAAACCTGAGGAGGGGGTTTGGGAACCTCTGATTTACAGCCAGTCTGTCACAAGCACAGATATCAACCAAGACTTGTGTTGACATCTGAAGTGGGGGCAGCCCTGTGGGACTGGGCCCTTAACCTTTGGGATCTGACCCTATCTCAGGGTAGATAAGTATCAGGATTGAGTTAAAATTAATGCCTAGTTAGTGTCCATGAGAATTGAATTGCTTGATGGTGTAGAAAAAAACCACCCATTGGCATTCCTTAGCTCATCTGTCACTAGCATAACCCTGATAAAACTATGACGGTGGGAAGTAAACAAGAATCCAAACTTCAGTTGCCTCTGTAAAGACCTTCATAGTACTTCTTTTTGTGGGTCCTGATTATTGGTTTATTCTCAGAGTAGACTGAAGATTTTCTTTACCAAAGAGGTACAGCTCTGACATTAGGGAAAAGAAAAACAACAAAAAAAACCCTTTATATTTTGTTTCTGAGAAGAATTCCAAACTCCATTGATACAGCCACTCTTTTTCCAGTACTTATAATAGAGAGCTATGCAAAGCCTTGTCACTTACTCAGAAACTTGATTGTTTCTATGACCCCATCACCTTCAATCCTCAGAAAGTAGAGAGAGTCAATGTCATTTTAAAATACAAAATGATAAAATGACCTGGAACTCAAGTGCTTCATTGACTGAAAGTGTAACATCTGGCTCTCATGAGCATGAGAGAACCGCATTCCAGCCCTCAGTCACTCTATCATGTGAACTTATTACAGGTCACCCTATAAGGTTAGATATATTTCCCCTGATTTTTGGTTCAACCTTATTTCAAGCAGACATGGCAAAGTACTGCAAGTAATTCACGTAATACATTCAGTGTTATTACTAATAAGAGTATGCTATCTTTCCTTTGTATCCTCTCTAGAAGGTTTCTCCCCCTTTGAAAAACAGCATGTTGAAAAACAACATGTGAGTTACTTTTGACCAATACTACGGCAATTAAGCATGAAGGTATAGATCTTGGATTCATGTCTCCCAGGTAAAAAGACACAAAGATAACTTTCAACACCTAGACTGCCATTTTTTCGGGAAATAAAAAAAAAAAATTAAGAATCCTTCAAAAGCACACAATCTTCAAAAGTAGACAGCTTCCACCCAGAGCTTCAGATCAAGGAGCTACACTACAAAAACAGCTTCCACCTAAAACCTATAGGATGTGATCTAGACGACCACAGCCACAGATTGTCATGTTTTAATTTGTATGATTTCATTGTTATTTTCTTAGCTTTTTAATTTCATTTTTATTGATTTAAGGTTCTAGATTCTAAGTAAATACTGGCCATGTTTTAACAATAATACTTATAGGATCCTTATCCTTGTTTTCTGCATTCTTACTCATTCTTTGGGAGAGTCCAATATCTGGCTGTAGTTTTCTTGTGATTTGGTTACAATATGTGATTGAAATGGCTCATAAGTATACATACATTTTCCTCTTACTACCCATCAGGTTTTTTTTGGGGGGGGGGTGGTCAGGAAGATCGGCCCTGAGCTAACATCCATTGCTAATCTTCCTCTTCTTGCTTGAGGAAGATTGTTGAAGAGCTAACATCTGTGCCAGTCTTCCTCTATTTTGTATGTGGGATGCTGCCACAGCATGGCTTGATGAGCGCTGTGTAGGTTCATGATGGGATCCCCACCCATGAACCCCAGGCCACCAAAGTGGATTCTGTGAACTTAACCACTACACCACTGGGCCGGCTCCGCTATTTTTTAAAAATATTATCAATGCTTTATAATTAAATATTTGATTTCACCAGTAATTGGGATCGATCACTAATTGACGTTTTGTATGACAGACAATAAAATAGGCCAGATATCTAAAAATCTAAAACTATATATAACAATACATCTAAGGAAAGGAAGTGTCTGATTTCACCAAAACAATAGTCAGAAACCATAGCAATGAAACTCTATAACCAAACTTTTGTAAAGCAGGGCTCAGAAAGGAACAGAAAAGAGGTGGTATAAATTTAATACTTGGCTTATATTTATAGAACTTACAAAGAACGTTTACTATGTAGGTGAGTCTTCTGATTCTTAATTAAATCTGACCCTTCATGGATTCAATATTTCTACATTGTATTCCTCCACCTTGGACTAGACTACTTCTGATGTATGCCATAATTATAAAATAAAGAAAAAAACATAGCAACTTCATGGAGGCATTTTGTCTGGGAGAGGTTATTGGGACGCTCCAATGACTGTGCTGGACTTGTGGGTACCAAAAAATCTTAGAGGAGCTTTTATCTTTTTAATTTGATACCTGGCTTCAGGATAGACTCCGATATTACTCAGTCTACCATTTGCCCACCATTTCCTCCTGTTAGCACAGAAAATCACTGGGGAAATTGATTCAAGAAAGAGTAAAATTGACCCTCAATTTTTATCCACAAACAATCTTTCAAGGGGATTTTTAGATGATGTGCTGTTGTCTTCAAGCCATTTAATATTACACATTACAAAAGTCAGAAAATGGGAAAAATTCTAGATAGCTGGGGAGGTAGCAAAGTCCGTAAGGACATAGAAATCTCAACTGAGAAATTCATGAGATAGGGCAGGCATTAGTTCAAAATGCAGGCTCTGCAGATACTCCTCAAGTGGGTACTAGTGCTTTTTTATGGGAAAAATGTTGTACTTACATGTGTAGCTGCCTTTCTGAGATCTTTAATATTCTAGGAAGATTAATGAAAGTAATCAAGAAATCATTGAATTAATTAGTATAATACTTCTATATCTATTTCTATGAGCTTTTGAGTTGATGATGAAATCTTCTCTCATTTGTTCATTTGTTTAATTTGGAAACTCCTTGACTGGAAGGGGATTACAACTCTGATCATAACATTTCTCTTAGTATTTGGTGATGTTACAGTATCCATATATGTGACTTCCAGACTCTTAAATGCTGTTGCACACAACTGATTGGTAAAATAAGTGAACTAATATATACTCAGCAAAAAGAACAAGAAAAATCAATGTTTATAGCAGTTGAAATTACCACTACCAGAAACCTGCACTATCATAATGGTTTTTAAACAACAGTTTTGTACTAGTCAGCTAGGGCTGCCATGACAAAATACCACAGGCTGAATGGCTTACACAACATAAATTCAATTTCTCACAGTGCTGGAGTTGAGAGTCCAAGATCAAGATGCCATCTGGTCTGGCTTCTGGTGAAGTCTCTCTTCCTGGCTTAGAGACAGCCATCATCTCACTGTGTCTAAATATTGCCTTTCCTCTCTGTGAGTGGATAAAGACAAGGATCTCTGGTGTGTCTTCCACTTCTTAGAAGGTCACCAGTCCTATCAAATTAACACACCACCCTTAATCTTTGTTACCTCTTTAAAGGCCCTATCTCCACATACAGTCACATTGGGGGTTAAAGCTTCAACATGTGAATTGGGGGGGGGGTCCAATTCAGTCTATAACATTCCATCCTCTGGTCCTCAAAATGCATATCTTTCCTTCATGGATAATACACTCACCCATCCCAACAGCTCCAAAAGTTTTAGCTCATATTCAGCATAAACTCCAAGTCCAAAGTCTCAAATATATCATCTAAGTCACATGTGAGGAAGACTCAAGGTATGATTTCTACTGAGGCAACATCTTGCTCCAGCTGTGAGCTCATGCAATAAGGCAAGTTATGTACTCCCAAATACAATTGTGGGACAGACATAGAATAGACATTCTCATTTCAAAAGGGAGAAATAGGAAAGAAGAAAAGGGGTGATGGGTCCCAAGCAAGTCCCAAATCTAGCAAGCCAAATTCTACTAGATCTTCAGGCTCATGATTGATCCTCTTTGCCTGGATGCTTTTCCTTCCAGGCCCACTGGAGTGGCAGCATCGCCCCCATGGACTTAGGCAGGGGATCCACCACCTCAGTTCTACACATCAGCCCCTTCCCTATGGCCCTGTGTGGAAGCCCCACACTTGTGACTTTTTGTAGTGGCCCTGCCATGACAGTTCATTGCAATAGCCTTATCCATGGAGATCTCTGCAGCCCTGCACCTGAGGCACTGGCAGAATCACTCTTGTCCCTGAAACTGAGGAGGTGGCCCCACCTCTGAAACTGAGGAGGAAGCAGCCTTGCTTCCTGTACACTCTGAACCTTTAATAGAAGTAGCAGCCCTAACGGTCTCTGAATCACCTTTGGAGTCATTCTTCCCTTTTCATGAAAAACAAAGCATGTTCATAGCCAGATACTCCACTGTCCCATTCAGTAGGTTCCCAGAAGTCCAAAAACCTTCCTATATTTTGTTTTGTTTCTGTTCCACTTAGTTCAAACGGGCAGTATCTCTGCTGGTAAAATCCCATCTCCATTTCTGGCTTCTACTGAGAAGGCTAATTAAAATTATGGGTAGTCTCTATGGAGTGATTGTCCAGTCCATCCTTGGTGTTCTTTCCAGAACACTCTCACTTTCTACAATAGGGATGGGCTGAAAACTTTTTAAATCTTCAAGTTCTGGTTCCTTTTGCTTAACAGTTTCTTCAATTTCTCTCTCTCTTCTCTTATTTTACTGTAAGCAATTAGGGGAAAACAGGCCATACCCTCAATATTTTGCTTAGAAATCTCCCAGTTAAATATCTAATTCCTTTATTCACAAATTCTACCTTTTTACAAAACACTAGAACACAATTCAGTCAAGTTCTTTGCTACTTTATAACAAAAATGACCTTTTATCCAGTTTCCAATAAAATGTTCCTCATTTCCATCTTAGATTTCACCAAATTGGCCTTTAACTTCCATATTTCTACAACATTCTGTTTATGATCAACTATGTATTCTCTAAGATAATAGTTTTCTTCATAACTGTCTTCTTAGTCCTCAACAGATTTTCCTTTAACATGCAAACTTCTAGAAACTGTCTCTTCAAGGCAATATAGAATTTTTCCAGCATTTACCTCAAAACTCTCCCAGCCCCTACCTATCACCTAACTCCAGAAGTCTTAGAAGCTTAGTCTAGAAACCTAAGCTCAAGGTGCTGGCAGGGTTGGTTTCCGGTGTGACATCTCTTCCTGGCTTGTAGATGACCATGTTCTCAGTGATTCCTCATATGGACTTTCCTCTGTGTGCACTCAGAGAGGCAGAGAGAGGAATCTCTGGTGTCTCTGCCTCTTATCCTAAGGACTACAGTCCTATCAAATTAGGATCATCTTTATGACCTCTTTTAACTTTTATTACTTCCTTAAAGGCCCTATATCTAAATAAAGTTATGTTGGCATTAGGACGCCAACATATGAATTTTAGGGGCCACAATTCAATCCTTAAGAAGTGTAGATATGAATTGATTGATTCCCTATATTGTAAGGGTCTATAAAGCAGCTTAAACTGAAATAAACCCAATAGAGGATTGAGGACTGGGACCATGTGTGTTAACATGGCTTAGTTTTAGGAATGATAAGACTTAGGTCAACATAATTTATCTGTTCCAGAAAGCCTTTGTTTAGGAAATAAAAAAGTGTAAATAAATGTTAAAAAACTAAATTCAGCTGAGTAAATTTGAGGATCTAATTGGCTTTATTAAACAATTCAAGAATTGAGCACCATCTCATCTGGCAAGCAGAGAGATACTCCAAGTAGTTACACAAGATGGAAGGCTTCCATAGAAATGAGGGTGGGACAAGGAAGTCATCAGCAAGAGAAAACTGAAAGTTTATTGGAGGAAAGTATGAGTTCAGGCAACAACAGATTCTCATTGGCTGAGCTGCAGCATTTTCCATTGCCTGGGATTGTTGTTGAGCAAGAAGACATTCTTGCTTCCTTCTGCTGGAGTAGTAAAGTAGTTGAACTTCCTGTTTGTGAGTGCAAGGTAGTCTCTTGCTGCTGGGGTCTGTAATTGAGGCTTCTTCCTGTTGGATCTGTCACTGACATTAATTAGTAGTGCATGAAGACTCCCTCTACATGTCTTCCCGACTGCAATTTTAGTTGAGGTTTCCTTAATGAATCTTTATACAAAAAATAACTTCATCATTTGCTTCATAAAATTTCCACACATCAATTTATTGGACACAACAGTCTGCCTTCCTGAATAAACAGCTCACATTTCAAACAAGAGTCTTCTTCAAAAGACTTGCTTCAAGACTTTCAAGCCATTATACCTACCAATTCTAAATTATTACATCATAAAATTTTCACAATCCCAGTTAATTCACTGGATTGAAATACCTGCTTTAAACCGCTTTAACCCACAACCCAAAGCCCTATAAATACTCTACTTCTAAGATCCAGCGAACACTCTGTGAAGGTGGTGTCATCCCCTACTATTTTGCTAATGGATTGCCTCGTGATATTTTGGGAGGGACATCTTCATTTCTAAGAATATTTTGAAATTTTTCCATCCATAAGTTAGTTTCTAATGTAGTCATAATTTCCAAACTTATAGCAATTACTTCATGCTTTAGACAATAGCATATGTATCCATCAGTCACCTTTCAATGCTCTGTACGATCTACAACCCAGAGGATTATGTAAAACATCTGAGATTGCTGAATTCCACCAAAAAATGTCAAGTTTTTTCTTCTCTCCTCTTATTCTCCACACTATATCTGAAATTAAAAACTGTAGTCCTAAATGTGGGAAGTACATACTGCCGTTTTATACTTATTTACAGTCAACTGAAAAATTCCCTGACTTACCTCGAAGCTCTAGGTATTATGCATCATTATTAGAGCTTAAAAATGATTAATTTACCAGTGGGAGGTAGGCCTCTATGCCTCATACAACAGCAATGAGGAGAAAGTAAGTAGTCGGAGGCTGGACTAATCACATTCTGATTATCCCTCTCACCTCCCCTGGTGGGAATAAGACCCAGTTGGAAACTTAGTTTACACTCCCACTCAGAGGCAAAGAAGCAATGAGAGTTGGTGTCTCACATTTGTCAGAAAGCTATTAGTATGGACAACCAAGTAGCTGAACTTGCACCCCACCCATCTGCAACAAGTTAGTGTGAAACAGGGTCACCATTTTGCCAGGATGGTGTCATTAGAGCTCAATGGAAGCCGAGCATAAATCACAATCACCAGGACCTCGGGCAACATCTCAAACAGAGGGACTATGCTAAAAAAAATACTAAAATAAAGAAAAAGTAAGATTAAATAAAATCTAAAGTCTCATAATATATACACAATATCCAGGATAAAATTGAATAAAATCTCTCATCATACTAAGAGCTAGGGAAATTATAAGTTTAGTGAGAAAAAACAGTCAATTGATGTCAAGATGGAGATTAATCAGATATCAGAATTATAGCACAGGTATTTCAAAGAAGCCATCATACAAACAATTACAAATCATCTTGAAATAAATGAAAAAGAGAAACGTCAGTAAAGAAATAGAAGTTATAAAAGTAGTTAAATAAATATTATGAAACTAATATAATATCCAAAATAAAAAACTCTCTGTATGGGGTTAATAGTAAAGTGTTGATGACTGATGATAGAGTACTGAACTTGAGGACAGATCAACAGAATTTATCCAATCTGAACTCTAGGATGAAAAGAAAAAATAGACTCAGGGACCTGTGGGAAAGAGGATTAACATTGCTATCACCAGAGTCCCAGAAGAAGAAGAAGAGAAAGAAAGTGGGACCAGAAAGTATTCAAAGAAATATTGGCTGAAATTACTTCCCAAATTTGGCAAATGAAACAAATCTACAATTCAAGAAGTTGAGCATACCCCATATAGAATTAACACAAACAAATCTATGCCAAGATACATCATAATTGACATGCTGAAACTAAAGACAAATTAAAAATTAATGAAAATATTCAGAGAGGAATTATGCAAGAATTATAAGGGAACACCAATTTGAATGATAACAGATTTATCATCTAAATTATGGAAGCAAAAAGGAAGTAGCATAATACTTTTCAAGTGCCAAAACAAAATTATAAAGCACAAATTCTATCTTGGTGACAATACTACCAGGAGTGAATGTGAAATAAAGACATTCTTAGAAAAAGAAAAACTAAGCGAATTTGTCATTAGCAAACCTTCCCTTAATAGATAGCTAAAGCAAGTGATTGAAACAGAAATGGAATGATGTTAGAAGAATGTTTGAGTTTTCAGAAAGGAAAGAAGAATGTAAGACTGTATAAAGATAAGGGCAAATACATAATAAACTAATCCTTCTCATGAGTTCCTTAAATTATATCTGATGTTTGAAGCAGAAACTATAGCATCATCTGAAGCTGTTCTCAACATATGTAGAGAAAAGATGCAAGACAGTTATATTTTAAAAGTGCAGATGGTAAAGGGAACTAAATGGAAGAAAACTTTCTACATTTTGCTAGAAATAGTATAATACAGATATAAGTATGCTGTGATAAGTTACACAGATATATTATAATATCTAAAGCAATCATTAAGAAAAGCATACAAAGTAAATTACTCAAAAATATTCTCCATGAATTAAATTGGGATTCTAAAATATACTCAAGTAACCCATTGGAAGACAAATAAAAAAAATGTGATACAGAAGAATAAGAAGAAAAGAAACAGAAAATACATAATAAAATGGCAAAACTAAGCCATAATGTATTATCTTAAATGTAAATAGTTTAAATACATCAATTAAAAGACAAAGTTTGGTAGACCAGAAAAATAAATGAACCAATTATGTGTTCTATGCAAGAAACCCACTTAAAACACAATGACATAGATAAGTTGAAAGTCAAAAGATAAAAATAAATAGTTATACCATGCAAACATTAATAAAAAATACATAGAAGTGGCAATATATAAAAAAATGCCCAGGAGTGGCCATATTAATAACAGGTAAAGTAGACTTAGGAGCAAAGAAAATCATTACAGAAAATGAAGGATATCACATAATGATTAAAAGATTAATCCACCAAGAACGTATAATGATTTTAAATGTCTTTGTGCCAAAATATGTGAGATAAAACTTGATGAACCAAAAAAGAGAAAAAGACAAATCCATAACTACAGTTGGGAAGGTCAGTACCTCACCACGAGCAGTTAAAAGAACTACTATACAGAAAATTAGCAAAGATATAGAACAATTGAACATAACCAGTAGTTTTTTTTTGTTTTGTTTGTTTGTTTGTTTGTTTGTTTTTCAGGAAGATTAGACGTGAGCTAACTACTGCCAGTCCTTCTCTTTTTGCTGAGGAAGCCTGGCCCTGAGCTAACATCCATGCCCATCTTCCTCTACTTTATACGTGGAATGCCTACCACAGCATGGCTTGCCAAGCGGTGCCATGTCTGCACCCGGGATCTGAACCGGGCTGCCGAGAAGCAGAACGTGTGAACTTAACCGCCACGCCACTGGGGCAGCCCCATAACCAGTAGTTTTAAACACAGGCATAGAACATTCCACCAAACTACATCAGAATACCCATTTTTCTTAAATTCTCAGGGAACATTCACATGGAGAGACAATATCTGGGACCATAAAATAAAACTTAACAGATGTAAAATAAACTGAAATCACACATAAAATGCTTTCTGGTCATAATGGAATCAAACTAGGAATCAATGAGAACACAAACAAACAGGAAAAACCAAACACTTGGATATCAACTAAAATATATTTAAATAATCCATGAGTTAAAAAGGCAATTTCAAATTAATTTAAAAATATATAGAACTGGCTATCTATCTATGGATATACTTCCTAATCACTTTTGCAGGTTGGTGTGGCCACATGTCTGAGGTCTGGCCAAAGGGATGTGAACAGAAGTCACGTGTGACACTTCTCAGTTAAGCCCATAAAAAGAAAGCCATGCCCTGCATTTCTCTTTCCCCTTTCCACAGGATGAAATATGTACCTTCCTGGATCACTCACCTCCAGACTGCTACATGAGAAACAAATTTTTACCTTGTTTTAACCAGGTTATGTTGGTCTTTGTTAAAGTGTATTAACCTGTGCTCTCTTGCACTGCTACTTGAAGATGTTACAAGGATATTCGTAGTAGGGGAAAAATAAACATAGTCCCTTATAAATAGTAAATTATGTAATTATTAGCAAGGATTATTATGAGGTATCTTAATACTGTCTATAACTTTCATTTGTCCTTTAATCAGTCTGGTATTGTAATTTAAATGTTCATGTATGAATGGCTTCTTAAACAAAACGAAAGCTACTTGAAGCCAAACAAATATATAAAAGATAAAAATAAGAATATAACATATTAAATTATGTGCCACAGATAAGGCAGTGTTGATAAACTTCCAACAAGATGGACAAAGACAAAAAGAAGACACAAATAGGGCTGGCCCAGTAGCATAGTGCTTAAGTTTGCACACTCTGCTTCAGTGGCCCAGGGTTCGCATGTTCTGATCCTGCCCATGGACATAAACACTGCTCACCAAGCCACACTGTGGCTGGGCCCCTCATACAAAATAGGGGAAAATTGGCACAGATGTTAGCTCAGCAACAATCTTCCTCAATCAAAAAGAGAAAGATTGGCAATAGATGTTAGCTCAGGGACAATCTTTCTCACAAAAAAATAAAAGAAGAAACAAATAACCATTTTCAGGAATGAAATAGAGGCTATCACTATATCCTATAACCATTAAAAAACATATTATGAACAACTTTACACTCATAAACTTGAAAACATAGCAAAATTGACAAATTCCTCAAAACTTGTAAGTTACCAAAACTCAACAAAGATGGAATAGATACTCTGTTTTCTTAGAATCTTTAAAGAAGGTGAATTTTTAGCTAAAACTTCCCAAAACAGAAATCTCTAGGCTCAAATAGTTTTCACATGGAGAATTCTACAAAAACCTTCAAAGGACATTTAACATCTAGTAAACACTTTCTATCCAGAAAACAGAAGAGAGGGAACACTTACCTACTCATTTAAGAACCTAGTGTTACCCTGATCCAGAATCAGACAAAGACAGAACAAAAAGAAAACTACAGATGAATACGTCTCATGAATTAGACACGCACACACAAAATCCTCAAAAATATTAGCAAATTTAATTTAGCAATAGAAGTATACACAATGAGATAGTTGGATTTATTTCAGGTATATACTATTCAAAAATCAATTAATGAAATTCACCATATCAACAGGCTAAAGAATAATAATCATATGATCATATTAATAAAGGCAGAAAAAGAATTTGACAAAATTCAACACATATTTATGATAATAATTCCCAGAAAAATAGAAATAGAAGGAAATTTCCACAAATCAATAAAGAACATCTACAAAAACTTACAGGCAATATCATATATAACTGTGAAAGACTAAATACTTTTCCCCTAAGATGGGAATAAGACAGGGATATCTGTTTTACTAATTTTATGTGTCATAGTACTGGAAGTTCTGGCCATTGCAATGACACAAGAAAACTCATACAGGAGGGCAAGGCGGGGGGGACTATTTCTATTTACAGATAACGTGATTTTCTATGTAGACCCCAATAAACCTACACAAAGAAAAACGTCTCCTAGAACTAATAAGTGACTTCAGCAAGGTTGCAAGACATAGGATCGACTGACAAAATCAATTGCATTTCTATAAACTGAGAACAAATATGTAGACACATAAATTAAAAGACAACACCACTTAAAATCACTCCAAACAAAATCTATCTAAATATATATAGGAATTATATTCTGAAAATTACAAAATGCTAATGAAAGAAATTGTGCAGGACCCAAATTAATGGAGAGATATATTGTGTTAATGGATTGGAAGAATCAGCATGTTAAAGACATCAAATCTCTCTCAAATTGACCTGTAGGACAAATGCCATTACCATTAAAACTTCAGCAAGGATTTTTATAGATATGAACAAGCCTATTCTCAAATTTGGATGAAAAGACACGGGCCCTAGCATAGTGAAAATAATATTGACAAAGAAGAAAAAATAGGAGGAATCAGTCTACAGATTTCAAAACTATTTAGGTAGCTATAGTATCAAGACTACGTGATAGTGGCAAGGGAACAGACACAGACAACAATGGAAGATAATAAAAACCAAAATATACACCCTCACAAATATGTCCAACTGACTTTTGACAAAGATGCAAAAATAATATAAGATAGGATAGACAGCCTTTTAATAAATGGTGCTTGAACAATTGGACAAGCATACACATAAAAATGGACCTTGATCTAAATGTCACATGTTTAACAAAAACTAACACAAAATAGATCAAGGTGTTAAATGTAAAATATAAAGTGGCAAAAATAAATTAAAATGTAGAAGAAAATATTTGGGAACAAGAGCAAGGCAAGAATTCTTAGACTTGGTATGCAAAGTATAATCTATAAAAGGAAAAATGGATAAATTAGGCATTTATCGTTAAAAAGCAGAACAAAAAATAGTGATTCACTCTGTGAAAACTCATATGACAAGGATGAAAAGATATGCTACAGACTTGGAAAAATATTTTAAAACCACATACCCAACAAAGAGCCAGTGTCTAGAATATATCAATAAGTATCCAAACTCAACAGTAGGAAAGTTAAATACTCCACTTAGAAAATAGGTCAAACGCATGAAGAGACATTTCACTGAAGAATATATACAGATGACAAGTAAGCACATGAAAAGAAGTCCAAGATTATTGGTCATTAAGGAGATGCAAATTAAAATCAAATTGAGATATAATTATACGTCTATCTGAATGGCTAACATATAAAATAATGACAATACTGTGTGTTGGTTAGGATGGCGAGAAACAATATCATTCATACATTGCTGATGGGAATGGCACATCCCATTCTGAAAAAAGAATATGGCAGGTTTTTTACAAAACTAAATGTGCTTACCATACGAACAATCAGCTTCACTTTTGTGCATTTATCCCAGAGAAATAAAAATTTAGTTTTATTACAAAACATGTGCATGAATGTTCATAGCATCTTTGTCTCTTACAGCCAAAAACTGGAAACAATGCTAATGTCCCTCTATAGGTGAATAGTTAAACTGTGGTACATCCGTTCCATGGAACACTCAGCAATAAAAAGGACTGGACTGTTGACATACATAACCACTTGGAAGGATCTCAAGGGAATTATTTTAAGTGAAAACAGCCAATAACAAAAGGTTACATACTGTATGTTTGCATTTATATTTCGTTCTTGAAATTACAAAACTATAGAGTTGGAAATCAGTTTAGTGGTGGTCACAGATTAGGGAGGTGGAAAGGGAAGAAGGTAGCTGTGACTATAAAATGGATGCACAATACATACTTGTAATGAAACTCTTCTGTGTCTTCACTGTGTTGGTGGTCACATGAATCTATACACATACAAATGAGTGCATATAAAAAGGGTAAATTTAAAGAACTTTGAAGGTAAATTGATTGTATCAGTATCAATTTTCTGGTTGTGATATTCTACTATAGTTAAACAAGATGTTACCACTGGGAGAAATTGAATGAAAGGCACATAGGAGCTCTCTGCATTAATTCTTACAAATCCATGTGAATCTACAATTCTTTCAAAAATTTTTTAAGTTGTATTAAATATAAAATCAAGGATTTGACTGGCATCAAGTGTTAAGTCCTTTGAATGAGTAAAGCTGTTTCAGAAAGAATACCTAATCAGATTGTGGCATTTCTTAGGTTTCTTTTTCATTTCATTAGTCATTAATGGTACCCACAGCCATTCATAACCACTGGGAAATCTAGGGAGGAGAATGCTTTTATCTGGGCATGCTGATGCTCTCCAAATAATTTTTTTACTTAAGGAATAAGGGGATAATCCATACCACATTTCTCATTTTGTTGTTAGTGCTGTGGAGTTGATTCCAACTCCTAGCAACCCTGAGTACAGCGAGCAGAACCCTGCCTGGTCTTGTTGTGCCATCCTCTCACATTCTGGTGCTATACCAGACAATTCTCTCTTGCTATTGACAGGGTTTTCATGGCCTATCTTTTCAGAAGTAGGTGGCCAGGTCCTTCTTCCTAGTCTGTCTTAGTCTGGAAGCTCTGCTGAAACATGTCTGCCATGGATGACTCTGCTGGTATGTGAAATACCAGTGGCATAGCTTTCAGTATCAGAACACACAACAGTCACAGTACAACAACCGACAGATGAATGGTATGGTTCCCTGACCAGGAAACAAATCCAGTCATGGTGGTAAGAGGCCGAATCTTAACCACTAGACCATCAGGGCTGGTTCTCATTAGAAAATGCTAAATTTGATCAATCAATCCTATAGGTTATCGATGAATACAGGCAATCAAAGTGAAATTAATTTTTAAAAATCTAGGGCTCCTTAAAGAAAGCAATGCTGTTCTAATGATAGTGTTCAGTAACTGCATGGGTTAGCATGGGTTTTAGTGACATAAAATATGGTACATCTCCTCTTATGTGATAAACTTACAATCAATACATATAATATATCTAGACATTTACTTACAATCAGCTGAATGAAAATTTGGAGAAAAAGGCTATCTGATGGTGAAATTTAATAAACAAAATATTTTCTAACTTGATAAGTTAGATACTTAAAACCTACTTTATAAAGAACTCTCCTATAAACTTTAGAAAAGATTTTAATTAAGTGAAATACTAATAAAAATCTATTCTTTCATCAATAGGAAAATAAGCAAACAAATAATAACAATCTTGTTAGAAACTGGGCAAAAAACCATGAGGACATATTTCACCAAAGAGGATATACAGATGGCACATAAGCACATGGAATGTTCTTAATCATTAGCTATTAGGGAATTCCAAATTAAAACCCCAATGAGATATCATAACAAAATATAAAATATTTTGGTGAAAATACCAATATGCTGGCAAGAATTTCAGGAAATTGGACCACTTGTATGTTGGTGGTGAGAATATAAAATGGTACAGCTTCTCTGAAAAAGTGTAAGGCAGTTTCTTACAAAGTAGCCATGCAGCCCAGAAATTGTCCCCTTGGACATTTATCCTAGTGAAATGAAAACATATTCACACAAAAAACTATGCACAATGTTCATAACACCTTTATGTTTAACAGCCCCAAACTGGAAACAGCTCAGTATCCTACAACAGATGAATGGTTAAGTAATCAGTGTACATCCATACCTTGGAATCCTACTTGGCAAAAAAAAGGAAGGACAATTGATAGACAGAAACTTAGATGTATCTCAAAGGAATTATATTGAGTGGAAAAAAATCTATTCTCAAAAATGGTCCTATATAATTTCATATACATATAATGTGCTTAAAATGACAGAAGCATAGACTTGGAGAACAGATTACTGGTTGCCAGGAAGTAGGGAAGGAGAGGGAGTGGGATAGCCGTGGCCTTGGGAGAGCAGCCCGAGGTATCTTTTTGGTCATGCAAATGTTCTGTATCTCGGCTGTGATGGTGGTCAAAGGAACCTATATATTTGATAAAACTGCACACACATGACTGCTCGTAAAATTGGCAGTATCTGAATAAGGCAGGTGGAGTGTATCAATATTAATTTCCTGGCTGTGGCCTTGTATTATAGTATGCAAGATGTTACCAGTAGGAGACACTGGATGAAGATTGTATAGAATCTCTCTGTATTATTTCTTGTGACTGCATGTGAATCTACAATGATTTCAAAATAAAAATTGAGAAGTAAAAAACTGTCTATTTAGAAAATCCTCAATAATTCCTTCTTGATTGATTTAGTTGTGAACTGGGGTGTCTTGAGTTGGAAAATCACTTTTATAGAAAGACGGAGCTGCAGCCTCTGGAGGTGAAATTTCTGGTTCTCTGGTTAATAATATTCAAGCTGCGAGGGCTACCAGTATTTTTGTGTGTGTTTAGCTCACTCTTGTAATTCATTCTTATAATTAGTGAGTCTTTTATAGCTCAGAATCATACAACCAAAATGAAGATATTCAAAGTTCAATGAACATCTACATCATGAAAAGACTAAAGGGCATAATAATTTACTGCCTGGTTACATATCAGTATCTATATCTATCTGTCTAAAAATGTTATCACCTGCTTACTGGAACAATTAAAATCTACCTTAAAGGCTTACTAAATAGATATAATAAGATAAAAATCTCTCAAGTGTATGAGATATGCAAGGTACACAGAGAACACTTGATAAATGATAGTGTTACTGTCTTTAATTGTTCTATATCTGAAGTGTCTTCCCCCAAACATTATAAATTTCGTGTTCTCCCTATCTTTTGAATACAATGCATGTGGAATAGATAGATCAATGAGAGATAATAGATAGAGAGATTAGATAGATATAGAATGCCAACATTTTCTTAGTTTTTCAATGACTAAAATAATATTTAAAATGAACTACATACATACCATTAGGAAAATTAATTAGGTTTCTTAATTCTTAGTTTCTTCATTTTTAAAATAGATATAATAACAGCAATTATTTCTTAAGTAGCTAGTGATCATTCAAAGTGATATTAACTGTAATTATCATGACCTCAGCATAGGCTAAATAAAATTAATAATTTTACTATCATTAAAATAAACACAAAAAAGAAATACTACAACTATTTTTTTTGTTGAAAATTGAGTTTCCTTTACTTGGCATCCTGTAAAGACATGCCTATGGATTCTACACACTTGGGTTTGATGATTTGGGTTTCCAAATTTGACAGCGTTTGTGACATATCCTGCAAAAACAGAAGAGGCAGAACTAATTGAAGTCAACAGTTTCCTTGAACTACATAGGATTCTGACTAATTTTAACAGTGATCTATTAATTAAATAATTCATAAATATTATACCTTCTGACTCACAATATTTCAGAAACCATAAAGTAAAAATCTTACTTAAAGAAAAAATGAGTCTATCTCCTTAGATCGAAAGCAAATATGATGAAAATTTGCAAATGATAAATGATGTCTGTTTAGGAATGACTGAGTGATTTTATTGTAGTATCTGCTTAGTTATTTCTTTTTCAATGCAAAGATACAATAACTAGGAGCTATCTCGTCAAGACCGTGGTATAGCCAGACTCTGAACTCACCTCATCCCACAAACACAACCAGGTTATAACTATTCTTGGAAAAATTACCCTGGAAAGAAAATTGAAAACTGGATTAAAAAACCCAAACAACAAGGGACAGTCCTGACTGAGGAGGAAAAGGCAGAAATTCCTTCTGGAGAGAAAAAATGCAACCTTCATGAGCAGCAGAACCTCACAGCCAGGTGGGTGGTAGCCACCCTAAGGTATGCAGCCTTCTCTGGAGGAGTTGGGGCCATAGTGGGGGCACATTACTGCTGTAAGCGGACTCAGCACAATTGAGATGAATGTCCTACTATCTGGCTTCACTGGCTATTAACTGCAATGGGGGATACCCCCAGAAGAGCTATTGGACAAAAGCCAAAAAACCCTTATGGCTTATGGCTCTTAAAGGACCCACACACAAATTCACCCATCTCAGAGAGCAACCTAAAGTCATCCCAAAGAAAGCTGCACAGGGGACTGGCCCCATGGCTGAGTGGTTAAGTTTGTGCTCTCTGCCTCAGTGGCCCAGGGTTTTGCTGGTTCGGATCCTGGGTGTGGACATGGCACTGCTCATCAGGCCATGCTGAGGCGGCAACACACATGCCACTACTAGAAGGAGCTACAATTAAAATATGCAACTATGTACTGAGGAGATTTGGAGAGAAAAAGCAGAGAAAAAAAGAAGATTGGTAACGGTTGTTAGCTCAGGTGTCGATCTTTAAAAAAAAAACTACACAGTCCTTTGGTGAAAATAAGCTAACCAGGTAGGCTCTGGGTGCATCTCAGTGAGAGGTGAGACCTCTCCAGGGACTGAGACATTGGTGGTGGCCATTGTGACCTAGTACCGGCATGCTGAAACAGACCCTGGCAGACACCATTGATGTTCTTCCCCTGGCATGTTAACCCAGGGGTTTGCCACATCCACTAGAGCACAGATTTAATCCAGCTCAGCCAGGGCAGGCAGCCCTCTGTAGGGAGTAGCCCCACCCAATAGCAATCCCTCAGGTTACTTGTTGCCCTGCATAGACTGGCTGCCTTGATCCTCTACAGGCAGGCAAGTGTGTCTGCCTCTGTGGGGAAGGGCCTGTTTGAGGGCCAGGTGAACTGTTGGGGGTGCTGGTAGAGAGGTGGGGGCCTCTGCAGTTGGGCAACTGGGTATGACCTAGGGGGTCAGGAAGTGTGCATGGACCAGGGCTGTATTGATGGTGTGTATGGACCTGTCAGGGGTGGGGGGTTGGGGCTTATCAATGGCAGAAGAAATGTGCTTCACAAACAACCACAAAGAGGATTGGCTTCATCTTCCAAAGCCTGAAACAATTGGATGATCCTGTGCCTAGGCCAGCCCCACACAGCTGCAATCCTAAGAGAGCTGACAACTGCCTTGCAGGCCTGAGGCCTAGAGCAACTGTAAGCCACTGAGCCCAACAACCAGCTACATTGGGTTACTGCTCAATTAACAGGAAAACTGCAACATGAGTATGCTATTAGACCTTATAGCCAATAGTGCTCTAGGGATCCCCAAATCCAATTTACATACAGCTGGCCAGGGATGGGAAGACTAGACTCTCTGGGCACCTGCAGTGAGAGCAACCCTGCCATGGTTGAAGGATACAAGTATCCCCCACACAGGGGTCACTCTTGGAACATTTGGACTGGTGACAAGAGAGAAGTACATTGGTGGGCCTCAAAAGGCATCTCTTACATAAGGCCACTTCTCTAAAATTAGGAGACATAGCTGACTCACCTAATACATAGATATAAGCACAGAGAAAGAGGCATAATGAGGATGCAAAAGAAAACATTCCAACCAAGGAAACAGGATAAAACCCCAGAAAAAGAACTAAATGAAACAGAAATAAGCAATCTACTGGAGAAAGTGTTCAAACAAAAACTCATAAGGATTCTGACTGATATTGGGAGAAGACTAGATGAACACAGTGAAAACATCAACAAGGAATTGGAAAATATAGAAAATAACCAATCAGAAAGAAAGAAAACAATTCTGGAAATGAAAAATTCACTAAAGGGAGTCAATAGCAGGGAAGAAGGTACAGAAGAATGGATCAGCAAGCTGGAAGAAAGACTAGAGGAAACTCACCCAAGCTGAACAGATAAAAGAAAAAAGAATTAGGCAGAATGAGAACAGTCTAAGGCAACTCTGGGACAATGTCAAGTGCACTAGCATTCATATTATAGGTCTCCCAGAAGGTGAAGAGAGAGACAAAGGGGCAGAGAACTTATTTGAAGAAATAATAGGTGAAAACTTTCCCAACCTAAGGAAAGAAACAGACATCCAAGTACAGGAAGCAAAGAGAGCACCAAACAAGAAAAACACCAAGAGGCCTACACCAAGATGCGAAACTGGCACTTTTGTGTTATAAATTTAATTATAATGTTATAAACATAATTAAAATGTCCAAAATTACAGATAAAGAGAGATTCCTAAAAGCAGCAAGGGAAAGGCAACAAGTGACATAAAAAGGAAAGCCCAAAAGGCTATTGGAGGACTTCTCAGCCAAAACCCTACAGGCTAGAAGAGAGTGGCATGGCTTATTTAAAGTGCTCAGAAAAAACAATATACAGCCAAGAATACTGTATCTAGCAAGGTTATCATTCAGAATGGAAGGAGAGATAAAGAGCTTCCCAGATAAGCAAAAATTAAAGGAATTTATCACCAAGAAACTAGTTCTTTAAGAAATGCTGTAGGGACTTATTTAAGTGGCAAAGAGAAGACCAAAAATAGGGATAAGAAAAATATCAAAAAAAAACCCAAAAAACCCAGGCAGTAAAATCACTAGTAAAGGCAAAAATACAGTAAAGGTAGCAGATCACCCACCTATGAAGATAATATGAAGGTTAAAAGACGAAAGTACTAAAATTACCCATTTCAATGATACAAGGTTAATGGATTGACACACATAAAACAAGAAATTAGATATGACATCAAAATCATAAAATGTGGGAGGAGAGGAGAAAAAGAGAAGAGTTTTTAGAAAGAGGTGAAGCTAAAGATACTATCAGTCAATATAGATTGCTATATATGTAAAATATTATATAGGAACCTCATGGTAATCACAAATCAGAAACCTATAATAAGTAAACAAATAAGTAAGAGTAAAGAAGTGAAACATATTACTAAAGAGAGTCATCAAACCACAAGGCAAGATAGAAAGAGAAGAATAAAGGAACAGAGAAATACTAAAACACCCAGAACAAAAAAGTAACAAAATGGCAATAAATACATACTTATAAATAGCAAATTAAAATGTCAATGGACTAAATGCTACAATCAAAAGACATAGAGTGGCCTATTGGATAGAAAAATAAGACCCATATATATGATGAATACAAGAGACACATGTCAGACCTAAAGACATGCACAAAGTAAAAGTGAAAGGATGGAAAAAGATATTCCATGCAAATGGCAAAGAAAAGAAAGCAGGGGTAACAATACTTGTATCAGAAAAAATAGACTTTAAAACAAAAAACTGTAACAGGAGACAAAGAAGAGCACTATGTAATGATACAGGAAACAATCCAAAAGATGATACAACACTTGTAAATATTTATGCGCCCCACATAGGACCACCTAAATAAATAAAGCAATTATTAATAGACATGAAAGGAGAAGTAGACAGTAACACAATAATAGTAGGGGACTTTAGCACTCTATGTGCATCAATGAATAGATCATCCAAACAGAAAATTAATAAGGGAAAGTTGGCCTTAAACAATACATTAGATAAGATGGACTTAGTAGATCTATATAGAACGTTCCAACCAAAAACCACAGAATACACATCCTTCTTTTCAAATGCAGATGGAACATTCTCCAGGCTTGATCACATATTAGGCTAGAAAACAAGTCTCAATAAATTTAAGAAGATTGAAATAATACCAAGCATCTTTTCTGGCCATAAAATTATGAAACTAGAAATCGACTACAGGAAGAAAACCAGAAAAGCCACAAAAATGTGGAGAGTATACAGACTGCTACAGAACAATTATTGGGTCAACAAAGAAACAAAGGGGAAATCCAAAAATACCTGGAGACAAATGAAAATGAAAATACAACATACCAAAATCTATGGGATACAGCAAAAACAGTTCTAAGAGGGAAATTTATAGAAATTCAGGCCTACCTCAACAAACAAGACAAATCCCAAGTAAACAATCTAACAGTGCACCTAAAGGAATCTGGGAAAAGAACAAATAAAGTCCAAAATCAGCAGAAGGAAAGAAATAATAAAAATCAGAGCAGAAATAAATGAAATATAGACTAAAAAAGCAACAGGAAAAATTTAATGAAACGAAAGCCTGGTTCTTTGAAAAGATAAACAAAATTGACAAACCTTTAGCTAGACTCACCAAAAAAAAAGAGAGAAGGCTCAAGTAAATAAAGTCAGAAATGAAAGTGGAGAAATTACAATGGACGCCTCAGAAATACAAAAGATTATGGAAGAATACTATGAAAAGCTATATGCCAAGAAAGTGGATAATCTAGAATAAATGGATGATTCTTAGAATCATATAACCTTCTAAAACTAGATAAGAAGTGATAGAAAATTAGAATAGAACAATCACCAGTAAGGAGATTGAAAAAGTAATCAAAAACCTCCAAAAAATAAAAGTCCAGCACCAGACGGCTTCCCTGGTGAATTCTACCACAGATTCAAAAAAGACTTAATACCTATTCTTCTCAAACTGTTTCAAAAAATTGAAGAGGAGGGGAGGATTCCTAACTCATTGTATGATACCAACATTATCCTGATACCAAAACCAGACAAGGACAACACAAGAAAAGAAAATTAGAAGCCAATATCACTGATGAACATCAATGCAAAAATCCTCAACATAATACTAGCAAATCAAATACAAGAATACAATAGAAAGATCAAATATCATGATCAAATGGGTTTTATTCCAGGGTTGCAGGGATGGTTCGACATCCACAAATCAATTAGCATGATACACCACATTAAAAAATGAAGAATAAGATCACATTATCATCTCAATAGATGCAGAGAAAGCATTTGACAAGATACAGCATCCATTTGTGATAAAAACTCTAAATAAAATGGATATAGAAGTAAAATACCTCAATATAATAAAGGCCATATATGACAAATCCACAGCTAATATCATTCTCAACAGAGAAAAACTAAAAGCTATCCCTCTAAGTATACAAACCAGACAAGGATGCTCATTTTCACCACTCTTGTTTAACATAGTGTTGGAAGTACTAGCCAGAGCAATAAAGCAAGAAAAAGAAATGAAAGGGATCCACATTGGAAAAGAAGAAGTGAAACTGTCACTATTTGCAGATGACATGATTTTATATATAGAAAACCCTAAAGAATCCATGAAAAAACTTTTAGAAGTAATGAATGAATACATTCAAGTCACAGGATACAAAATCAACATGCAAAAATCAGTTGCATTTCTATACACTAACAACAAAGTAGCAGAAAGACAAATTAAGAATACAATCCCATTTACAATTGCAACAAAAAGAAATCAAATACCTAGGGAAAACCTTAACCAAAGAGGGGAAAGATCTGTACATCAAAAACTATAAAACATTGTTGAAAGAAATTGAAGACACAACGAAATGGAAAGATATTCTGTGCTCTTGGATTAGAAGAATTAACATAGTTAAAATGTCCATATTTCCTAAAGCAATCTATAGATTCAATGAAATCCCTATTAAAGTTTCAACAACATTTTTCACAGAAATAGAACAAAGAATTCTAAAATTTATATAGAACAACAAAAGACCCCAAATAGCCAAAGGAATCCTGCAGAAAAAGAACAAAGCTGGAGGTATCACACTCCCTGCCTTCAAAATATATTACAAAGCTATAGTAACCAAAAAACACGGTACTGGCACAAAAACAGACACAAGATCAATGGAACATAATTGATAGCCCAGAAATAAACCCACACATCTATGGACAGCTAATTTTTGACAAGGCAGCCAAGAGCATACAATGGAGAAAGGAGAGTCTCTTCAATCAACGGTGTTGGGGAAACCGGACAGCCACAAGCAACAGAATGAAAGTAGGCCATTTCTTTACCCCATGCACAAAAATCAACTCAAAATGGATTAAAGACTGGAATATAAGACCTGAAACTGTGAAACTTCTAGAGGAAAACATAGGAAGAAATCTCTTTGACATTGATCTTAGCAGCATATTTTCAAGTCCCATGTCTGACCGGGCAAGAGAAACAAAAGAAGAAGTAAACAAACGGGACTACATCAAACTAAAAAGCTTCTCACAGTAAAGGAAACCATCAACAAAATGAAAAGACAAATTAACAATGGGGAGAAGATATTAGCAAAACATGTATTGGATAAAGGGTTCATATCCAAAATATGCAAAGAACTCATATATCTCAAGAAGAAAAAAAAACAGCAACTTAATTAAAAAATGGGCAAGAGATCTGAACAAAGATTTCTTCAAAGAAGATATACAGATGTCCAACGGGCACATGAAAAGATGTTCAACATCATTAAATATCAAGGAAATACAAATCAAAACTACAATGAAGTAGCGCCTCACTCCCATCAGAATGGCTATAATTAACAAGATAGGAAATAACAAGTGTTGGAGAGTATGTGGAGTGAAGGGAACCCTCATACACTGCTGGCGGGATTGCAAACTAGTGCAGCTACTATGGAGAACAGTATGGAGTTTCCTCAGAAAATTAAGGACAGATCTACCATATGATCCATCTATCCCACTGCTGGGTATTTATCCAAAGAACTTGAAAACACAAATGCATAAAGATACATGCACCCCTATGTTCATCACGGCCTTATTCACAAAAGCCAAGACTTGGAAGCAACCTAGGTGCCCATCAAGGGATGAATGGATAAAGAAGATGTGCTATATATACACAATGGGATACTACTCAGCCATAAAAAATGATGAAATATGGCCGTTTGTGACAACATGGATGGACCTTGAGGGTATTATGCTAAGTGAAATTAATCAGAGGGAGAAAGTCAAATACCATATGATCTCACTCAAAAGCAGAAGATGAAAACAATAACAAACAAACACATAGCAACAGAGATTGGCTTGGTGGTTACCAGAGGGGAAGTGGGGAGGCAGGAGGGCAAAAGGGATGATTAGGCAAAAATGGGTGGTGATGGATGGTAATTAGTCCTTGCGTGGTGAACATGATGTAATCTATACAGAATTCGAAATATATTATGATGTACACCTGAATGTTGTATAACGTTATAATCCAATCGTAGTACAATAAAAATATAAAAATAAAAGACCTATTGAAAGCAAAAAAGATACAATAACTAGACATTACCAATAAACAATTATTTATTTATTTGAAAAATCTACTACATCCATAAGCAGATAATGGAGAGGATAATGAA
The DNA here is from genome assembly GCF_021613505.1 of Equus quagga. NCBI lineage: Eukaryota > Metazoa > Chordata > Mammalia > Perissodactyla > Equidae > Equus > Equus quagga. The sequence continues at coordinate 47,560,357 of NC_060274.1, read as the reverse complement.
GAGCAGTGATTTTCGAACTTTACCTCATATTAGAATCACTTAGGTAGCTTTCAAAATTCCTCAGGCCTTTTCACATCCAAGACCAATTAAATTTTATTTTCTTGGGGTGAGATCAGGCACCAGTAGTTTTCAAAGCTGTTAAGTTGGCTCTAATGTACAGTAATGTTTCAGAACCGCTGATATAGAGACACTTTTCAGGAGTGATTTTAACTCCAGAGGAGCCAGAAATCAGCTTCCTATTCAGATTAATGAGAAAAGAAAAGCAGATGCCAATTTCTCCTCATTTAAAAACAAGGGAGTCCTATCACACTAGCAATTTAAGAGAAGAGGCTTGGCCAAGAGTGACCAGTAATTGAAAAATTCAATAAAGCATTAAATGTAATTAATTTCAAAGTTGAGAAGCTTAAACCTCTAGATGGGAAAGTGTTATGCATGCCAGAGCCTGATAGAATTTAACGTTAGTGCCTTTGGGCTTCTGAACTTGTAAGAAGCAGGTTTGCCCACTGTACTCCTATAGAAATAAAAGACTATTTTAATTATTAAAAATCTGTTCATTCTCTGCATTCTTATTGCAGCTAAACAGTGCAACAAAAGGATCTGTGCATTGACATATTTCTTACTTGAGATATTTATGGAATAAAGGGAAAAAATATTTGTTCTACTCAATGATAAGACCAATGCATTGTTTTCAGATGTTGATAACAACAAACAAAAAAAGTCACCCCAAATTTATTTTTATACTAACTTTAAACATTGTTCTATTGTTTTGTCCACTTTTGTCATGACTTTTTTCCTTCATGTGTATTTGTTTAAAAGTCTTGTACATTTAAGACACTATTTCATTGTTTTTGAATTATGAAAAATCCTACTTTATACCATACACACAAAAATAAATAGAGATGGATCATAGGACTAAATGTAAAAAGTAAAAACATAATTCTTTCAGAAGAAGATGAAGGATGTCTTCATGACCTAGACGTAGAAAAATATTTATTAAACAGGACATAGGAGCTGTAAACTATAAGATATACTAAAAATAAATTAATAAAAATGAGAGCTGACCATTAAAATCTCAAATAAAAATTAATAAATGAAACTATATTGAAATTAGTAATTTTCGCTCATCAAAGGAGACCGTTAAGTTCTCCACTTTCGGGGCCGCCCCCATGGCACAGCCGTGAAGTTCGGCGCATTCCGCTGCAGCGGCCCGGATTCTCGGGTTTAGATCTCGAGTGCGGACCTATGCTGCTCATCAGTCATGCTATGGCAGTGACCACATGTAAAGTGGAGGAAGACTGGTACAGATGCTAATTCAGAGCTAATCTTCCTCAAGCAAATAAAGACGAAGATTAACAACAGATGTTAGTTCAGGGCTCACCTTTCTCAGCAAAAAAAACCCCAAAACAAACAAAACTTCCACTTATTGCCAAGATGGAGTAACAGGGCGAAGACTGACTCCTTCCTGATTAAAAAAAAAAAGGCTACAATAGTAGGCAAAATATTCCATATCTTGATTGAGATAGAGAGAGATAGAGAGACACACACCATATCAACAAATCTTTTTACTCATTTTTCCTCTGTGTATATTATAGCTAAATAAACCCTTTAAAAATAAAAGAATTTTCTTGACTTTTCACTGTTAAATATCATTTTGCTCTAGTATTTAAAGGAATCTATTTCCTCTACTCACAACACTTGTGACACCAAATGTGTGTAGTGATTTTCCCACACCAACCTATTCTCCAATCTCGGAACAACAGTTGGGAGTCTTACAATTCAATTATGACACTACTTGGAGTTAGCGTAGATGCCACAGGTTCAGGGCTCAGGCCCACAAAGTTGCCCCCGACTTCAGATACCAATCACAAGCAGGTTCCCATGCTTTTGTCCTACTTGGCTACAATTCAGGAGTACCCAGGATCCCTACTTCAGGCTCAATAATTTGCTATAATGGCTGATAGAGCTCAGGGAAACACGTTCATCAGTTTATTATACAAGCTATAATAAAGGAAACGGCTGAACCGACAGATGAAGAGGTACACAGGGTAAGGTCTAGAAGGGTCCCAAGTGCAGGAGATTTTGTCCTGCTGGAGTTGGGGTGCACCACCCTCCCGACATGTGGATTCACTCACCAATATGAAAACTCTTAGAATCTGATTGTTTAGGGTTTTTATGGAGGCTTCATTATGTAGTGTGGTCACTTGTTAACTCAATCTCCAGCGCCTCTCCCCTCCCTGGAGGACAGAGAGTCTGGATGAATCTTCCAGGCTTCTAATCATGGCTTGGTCTTTCTGGTGACTAGCCCCATCCAGAAGCTATCCAGGAGCCCACCAAGCGTCATCTCATTAGAACAAAAGATGCTCCTATCGTCCAAGAAACTCCAAGGGATTCAGGAGCCCTGTGTCAGGACCCAGGGTCAAAGATCAAATATTAGAACAGAAGATGCTCCCAGTTCCCCTATCGTTCAGGAAATTAAAAGGGTTTTAGGAGCTCTGTGTCAGAAACAAAGGGTGAAAACCAATTATATATTTCTTATTATTTCATAGTATTATTTGTGAAAGGAGATGCTCTTTATGAAATTTTAAAAGTTTTCTTCCTTTCCCAGTTAGCTGAGTTTTTATCATTACAACATGTTGCATTTTACTTTTTCTACCTTATTCATGTTACTATATCTACTAATGTGACAAATTATATCAATTGGCTTTCAAATATTAAACCAACTTTGCAATCCTGGGATAAATCTCATTTGGTCTTGGTGTGTTATTTTTTTAATATACTACCCAATTTGGTTGATAATACTTTATTCTGAATTGTCTCCTCCATATCCATTCACGTGATCAGATTTTCTTCTCATGCCTCTGCGAGTTTTGCTGTCAAGATTATACGACCTTCACAAAATGAGTAAGAAAACATTTTCCCTTTTTCTCAAATCGAAAAAACATTTGGGGATTTTAAATTATTTGTTTCTTGAATGTTTTATAGAATTGTCCAGTAAACTATTTTAGTCTGGAATTAATTTTTGAGGGAAAATCTTAACAAATGATTTGATTTTTTTAACTGTTAAGCTACTATGAAACTTTTCTCTTCTTTTTGAGTTAGTTTTGGTTAGCTGAGAATTTTATATAAACTTTATATAGCTGACACCAGTAAGTGTTGCTGTGGAGTCCACAGGGGAGCCTTGAGAAAATGGAAACAGTGTAGCATCAAGAGGTTTCCTAAGACCTACCAGCAAGACACATAGTGGTATAAAGGCATACCTTGGAGATATAGTGTGTTGGATTCCAGACCACTGCAATAAAGTGAATATCATAATAAAGTGATTTGCATGAATTTTTTGTTTTCCCAGTGCATATAAAAGTTATGTTTACTCTATACTGTAGTCTATTGTGTGAGCTATAGCATTATATCTAAAAAGAATAACAATGTACACACCTGAATTAAAAAATACTTTATTGCTAAAAGTACTAACCGTCATCCAAGCCTTCAGCAAATCATAATCATTTGCTGGAGAAGGGTCTCGTCAAAAACACAATACCTGTGAAGCACAATAAAATAAAGGATGCCTGTGTAACCTCCTGTGAAGAGTGTGTGTGAGCTGTAAACTTCACAAGGGCAGTTGTCCCAATGTCCAAATATTTAAACAGAGTTTGAGGCATATAGTCAATGTTGAGCTTGCACTCCGCCCAGTTCCATGTATCCATTTCTGTTTTGTTACATCTATCACAACTCCTGAGCTCAGCTCTGAGGGTAGTTCCAGAGAGTTCTCTGCTCTGGCTACTGCAGCTGGTGGTTTCTCCTAAAGGCTGAATATTCTTTTTCTTTAGGTTTCACTGTACCCAATTTCTTAAAGCTCGGTCAATTATCTGCTAATCCTTATGTCTCATGAGCTTGATATCGTCATGCACATTAAAGGCTTATGGCAAAACTGGCACATGGACACCTCGTCACTGAGCTCCTTTGCTTTATCCTGCTTTAATATCATGAATCATGACCTCAAATTGAATGATGCATCTGTTTGCTTGCTCACTTTGTTTCTGCCGTCGAAATGTCAGAGTCACAGGGTGAGGGCTTGGCTTGTTAATCCATCTGTTCAGCTCCTAGAACACTGCCTGGCATACAATAGGCACTCAAATTTGTGCTGAGAGAACAGATGACTTGGAAAGATGACTGTCTCTCTGGCTCTGACATTTTCTTTCACTTATCTGGTCTATACATGGGACACTTTCCTTATGCTGAGCCCCAGAAAGTTCTCAGATGTCACGTCCCTAGGAGTTTCTTACAGCAGCATGGCCCTATTATATAGGTGTGGGATTGAGGTGAAAGTGTATTTTTTTCTATAGGACTTTAGTGATCTATTGCAGTCTGTGAAAAAAAATTTAAATTACTACAATAATTTTATAACATACTTTTGCTAAAGAAAATACATCGTTAAAGGTGACTATTTGGATTAAAAACTCAATGATGATAATGAATTCATAAATGTGGAAACCAAAAAATTAAAAGTATGGATGCTCATAATATGACTTATAAGTAGCTTTCTTTTTCTTAAGTTGTCAAATTTATTGACATGAAGTTTTTTCATATTTACTCATATTCTTATTTTAAAGAATTTATTTTGGGATAACTTTAGATTTACAAAACTGTTGCTAAGACAATATAGAGAGTTTCATATACCCCTCGTCCCATCTCCCCTATTACTTCGACTCCAGAATTATCATGGTATATTTGTTAAGCTAAGAAACTAACATTGGTATATGACTATTAATTAAACCCTAGACATTGTTTAGATTTCATCAGATTTCCACTCTTGTTCTTTTTCTGCTCCAGGAGCCAATCCAGACTACCAGTGCATTTAGTTGGATTAAGTCTCTTAAATCTGTGTGCCAGTTTCACATTTGTTCCTTGTTTTTCATGACCTTATTCTTGAAGAGAACTTGCCAGGTGTCCTATGGAATGTCCCTCAGTCTGGGTTTGCCTGTTGTTTTTCTCATGATCACAGCGGTGTTTGTGGTTATTGGAAAGAATAAAACAGAGGTGAAACATCCTTCTTATTACATTGTATCAGAGGATTTATGATCCTCAAATGACATCACGGATCACGTTAACCTTCGTCACTTGTTTAAGTCAGTGCTCAGAAGATTTCTCCAGGGTAAAGTCCCTATTTTTCCCTTTCCTTAGTGTTTTCTTTTGTAGTTAATGGCTAAGTCTAGCCTAGCCTCAAGGGGGAGGCTATCAGAATTAAACTAACAGTCTTATTTTTAATGGTTACTACTTTGCTATGGGTTGACAATAGAAACAATAATATGGGGAAAAAAGATCTGGGTAATAATTAAAAATCTTTTTTGGTTGCAAATAAATAAACTGCAACTTGAACTAGCCTAGGCAAAATAAGTGAATATATATGAAGTCCTTTAACTCAAGAGCAAGGCTGCAGCTAGGCTGCCTGGCCGGGTGAAAATGGATTGGATGTTCCATGACTGTCTTGCTATCACTTACCGCTGATTCTCATTGCAGGTGATCTTTATTCTCCAACAAGGGCATTCTCCATAGGGCTGGAAAAATAGCTATGTATAGCTCCTGTGTGCTTCATATTTAATAATTTCTCTGATCGATAGAAATGAAGACGGCTGTTGGTTTTGATCTCGCATTTCACAATGCCAGGGCAGGAGTCCAATTTTCCTAGCTGGAGGCAGGTGTTCTGATCAACTGAGCTTCAAGGAATTGTTAAGAGCTGGGTGATTTACAGAATCTACTGAGCAAAATCTGAAATAAGTAGCAGCTGTCATGGACAGAGTAGCCAAAGGCACATTTCCCTATAGGAGGATTTAGGAGAGAGCGATGCTACCAAAAGAAGGGGTAGGGGGGGAAAAGCTTGCCATGTTGACAAATTAATAGAGATCTACCCCATAATGATATTGTAGTCCAGTGGAAACTGAGGAGTGGTGGTCTCCAACATGGAGGTTAGGGATCATGGGCTTCACATAACCAAGGGTTGGTCTCTTTCACAACGTGCATCTCACAGTAATATCTACAGCTTTATCATTAGTGCAGAAATATTTCCCACATTAATTGTGAGAAATAAAGTTTCTTTTTGTTAATTGTATAAAACATAACAAATAGGGAGAATATGAGTTTAATCATTTGCTTTCTGACATTAAAAACACTCTAATACCAAATATATAACACCACCCAAATAAAGCAGTGGAATAGAGAAAATATAAATTCTAAAAGTACATGAAGATAAGTAAAGATAAAAAAAATTTAGAATGCAACAATACACCATTGTCACTATGGCTTACTTAGAACATAGAAGATTTCAAGATTCTGAAGTAGAACTGATTCTAAATACTTGGCAATGCTTAAGTAGAAAATGTATGCAATTTTTTCCCCAAGTGGAAATGGTTATTTATGAAAATTGGACATCTAACAAACCAAAATAAAACTCTAAAAAGTTATACTGGCAAAAATGCATGCTAAGAAAACTCAACACAATTAACAATTAATTATAATAATTAGTTATTAACCACTAATAATTGTTAATCCATTATATATTGTACAATTAACATTTAAATTACATAACATTTAATTATTAAATTATTTAATTATTAAAATGTCCATGTATGTGACCACTGGAAGCAAACGATCAAGAATACAATAGTAAACAGAATAGTATCATATTAGACATTAATATTGATAGCATAGCTACCTGTCTATTTCTAAAGACTGAAACCTAAACAATTTTGAAAGGAAGTCAAAGATTTAAATATTTTTCTTAAGGGGAAAAAGTAAAAAGTTTCAGTGCTTCTAAGCAAAGCAAAAACATATTTTAAAGTAGTAAGATGAAAGTCATGAGAGAATAAGAAATGAATTTTAAAAATGGAAACTGAAATTTATAAAGAATTAGATCTTCAAAAATATTATCAAATAGATAAGATGCAAATATTATAACAAAAAAAGAATAACCACGAATAAACAAATTCGATATGTGGAATGTAAAAATATACCTGGATAAGCTAAAAAATGAAACAAATTGCATATTAAAAATTAATTATGAATACTGCTATTTATATGGTAAGGTATTAAAAAACCTAAATCTGCAAATACATTTTAAATACAAGGGAATGTTTTCAAAGAATTATCAAGATGTCCTATTAGGTTGATAGGTAAGCTATTTCAGACTTCCAAATTAAAAAAACCTGAACATATAAAACTGAGCCTCTCTCTTATTATGCAAACATAGCTTTGATTCTAAAATCTGACGAACATTCCACAGAAAGAAAAGTATTTGTCAGAAGAATAAAAAAGAAGAATATCAAACACTAATAGCACTTAATTTAATAAATGACACATCGTAACCAAACAGGCACAATTTCAGTGGTGCAATGATGGAGTTCCAAGTCATTGGGTGGGCTACTCTAGCAGGGTGAATACAGTGGGGTGATGGGCGGGTGAATGAAATGAACCTCAGTAGAGACATTCCTGTGACAGCGCAGGACAATTGTAGAGAGAGGTAGAAAGGCTTGCAGGACATTTGCTCCATGCCAAACTGTCCTTGATATTTGCTCCTGTCGCAGACGTTTTGGACAGGACCAAATGTGTGCTAATCGGAAGGAAGGATGCCTGGTACGCTTATCATCCCAGAGCAGGAGGCAAGGTTAGGACACAGCCAACACGTTGGCACTGCAGTGGTTTTAGTTCTACAGTGTCTGCAGGTGGTTTTGTTACTGAACCTGAAGCAGGTTCACTCACCTGTTGCACACAAGCCAGTCTCTGACACCAGGTGTAGTGGATGAAAGTAGGAATTTTATTGCAAAATGCTGGGCAAAGATAATGGGCATCTAATGTTGTAATCCCAAACTCCCCAAAAAGCTGCAAACAGGGGTTTTTATTTGGGATTTAGGTAGGAGAGGGGGACCATGTGGCCTTGGGGGCTAAAGTCCTAAGAGTTTTCTGCGCAGGTGAGACTGTCTTTCATCTTTCTCAACAGGTTGCATGCGCAAATTCGGGGTGGGGGTTCTATGTGTTGCATGCAGTGGATTATTAGTCTGTGATGTCTAAAGTTTACAATCAGTCGTTTTATCTTAATGCTCCTGTGGGAAGCTTAGCCAGGCAGGGGCTGTCAGCAAGCTACTCTCTCATCTGCCGAAATCCTGCTGTTTGCCAACGCAAGCTCAGAAACTTTGGTTACTTTGTTTCCCATGTTAACCTTGTGTGTATAAAGCATGGTTTTGCCCTAATCCAGGGAAATTTTAACTCCTTTGCCCTCGGTTTCTGTTTTAAGTGTGCAGTGGCCAACACTTTCCACAGAATTGTGTGCAAACTCACACAGAATTGAAACATTTAGTCATGAATCCACTTTGCAACGAATTAGAACTTTTAAATTCAACTATGGTGAGATTTTCAAAACTTTCCATGCTTGCTACTTATTTTAAACCCCCCAGTTTTACAAGCTTTTGTGAAGTAAGCCTTTTCTTTATTTTTCCTTAACTCTTCCTATGTCCCGCCTCCTCTATGCCTCTTCTCTGGACTCCCACTGTGTTTTTTCATTTGAAAAACATCACTGAAAAACCAAAAAGAAACAACAACAAAAACACTTCCCTTGTTGTAAAGCATGATCTGGATATACACCTGACTGGAAGGTTCATTAAGCAGTAGCTAGGAAATTCTTTATAGTTTCTTGCAAGCATGAAACCCATGATTGTTTAATTGTAATTTGAAAGGATACATGATGGTATGACAACTTTTTCCAAGTTAAGTTATAGCTTGAGTGCATTTCCTATTAAAAGCCTAATGATATACTTTATGAAACCTGGCAAAACAATTCTAAAATTCATTAATAAAATGAATGAATAAGACTATTTAATATATTCTGAAATAAAAAGAATAGCAATAAAGGAGTAAAGATCTTCCCAGATATTAGAACCTAACATATATCAAAAATAATTAAACTCACATTGAAGGAACATAAAACTCAGTGAAAAAAAATATTAAAATAATGTAAAATATAAAACAAAGATGATATGTTAGTAAAAAAATTAAGGAATCTTTGAGCAAACTTCAAAAAGGAAACATTACCCCATGATTGTTCTTTAAATAACTAGATAGCAATACAATATAGAATGTAAAAATCGTAGATTAATTTCCTCTTTCTGAAACTATAGAGTAGAATTTGATTTTGTTTATTACTTTAAAAGGGATAGCTATGGATATAATCCTCAGAAAACAGTCAGAATCTGAACTGCAACTAGGATTGAGATTCTCTATCTATGTATGCATGTATGTTTGTATATACTATGTAGGTATATATGAATGTAAGTATGCATGTATATATATGTATCTATTATCTGTCAGCTAAGTATCTATTTACTTATCTAGTGTCTATGAATCTATGTATCTATGATCCATCCATCCATCTACCATCTATCTGTCTAAAAAGTTATTGTGATCTACAATGACCAACAGTCAGTACCTCTATTAATATTTTAACTAATGGAAATAATGAAATGCAATCAGTTTCTTTGGAGGATTTTAATACCATTTTGAAGTCCTAAGTTGTTATGTATCGGCATTATATTCAGGAAGAAATGCATGTCTAGAAAAAGCATAATGTGTAGATTTGATCATAGTCTCGGGACCAACAGTACTCTTTGTTATCAATATATTTTATTTTCACTTGACTTTACATATAGTATATAATTCTTAATGTTTACTCTTTTGCTCAGGTAATAGTCATATGGAAGATTATATATAAATGCATACACATTTTTAATTCCTGGTACTGAAACATTCTCTCTATGAAGCCAAAATGAAGAGATGATTGTGAAACTCCATGATTATGGACCCAAGAAAGTGAAGCAGTCAAATAAATTGGTTAGGATTAGAGAAGGGTGAGAAGAGTGGGACATGAGTCCAGTAGTTGCTATCTGCTGCAATAAGCATCTAACTCAGGTGCTCTCATTTCTACTGCCCAAGGGTTCATTTCCAGATTATGTAGGTCTTAGTCCCACTGTCCCCCCATCACTGGAGCCTCTCATCATCCAGGGAGGAACTATGTACTGAACAGATCTGAGGCAAGAGCCTCTTGCTCCTGTTTTACGCTGTAAGTTAAACCACATCTGAGTCCATCCAAGAAGATGTAGGTCTTCTTATATTTAGGAAAACTAAGTAACTACAGTTACTGAATGCAACTTCCATGCCTCTAGACTCATCTTATTTCTCTTTGTGCATTTGTCTTATATCATCTCTGTGTAGTTTCGGTGTACTTTATATTGTGTCACATAAATTTCTTGTGAGTCATAAGTAGAATGATCTCAGGGGGATATTGAAAGCCAGTTGAGTGTATGTGTAAGAAAAATGGATTATAAGAAAGAATGAAAGAATTCAAAGCCAGGAAGACAGTTTTAATCCATTGCAGAGGAATTTGCTTTAGCAACATGACCAGTAAAAAGTATTTGGGGTAATGGTTCACATGTGAAAAGAGAATATGCAAGGTCCTGCCCTTTTAAATCCCCATTTACCGATTTGGAGATAACACAGGTGGACATGTTAAATATAACCATAGGAGAGTGATCAGCAGTATCTACACTGAAAGAAACTCCACAGCAGCTCTTCTTACTGTGGAGAAAGACCAGCTTAGTTCATTAGTGTGCTTGGTCTTAAATTTCAGTCGTTAAAAGAATATGTAAAATCACACATTTGGATGTCAAATGGCTGAAAATTGTTTCTAACTTCTTAGTCTATTCTACTGTTGTATATTTTTGAAAGTTTACATAATTCAAGTTTTAAAATATTTCACACAGATAATGGAATAATATTTTCAATTTATTCAAAATTTGAATTGTGGAGGACCATCAAAACCAAAATGAATTAATATACTAGAAAGTACAAAAGAATGCTTTTCATACAATATATAATACTAACATTATATCCAAGGAAAATATGAACATATTAGTTTTAATAAGTATTTATAATATTCAATTGGCATTTTTCCAAAGAAAATGTAGATTCTTTATACTATTCATATCTTTTTGTTGAAATGGATATGTAAACTTTAAAGAGATTATCATAAAATTATGCAGATGTCTCTATGATATTGTAATTTTAGTTCTTTATTTTTTATTTATTGAATAATATCTGGAGATAAATTCTCTTGAGTAGGATTACTGGGAAAAAGTGAATGACTTTTTCTTTGACTTTGGAAATGTTTCTATAGCGTTCTCTGAAAGAATTGGGAGATTTTATGACATGAATAATTTACTCATTTACCTAGAAGTTGATCCGCAATGGATTTTATAATACTTTTACAATTTTAACTAACCAAAGGTTTAATTCAAGGCCCGAACTTTGAATCTTTATGTACAAAGAAATAAGGTAGATGTTAAGAATTTGTCAGTCTCTGCATATACTCATCACTGGTGCTTCTGTTTGGCCTGTCCATTCTCTACCAAATCTTTACACATTGAAATTCTTCAAATCTGTCCTGGCCTCTCACTTCTCTTCTCACCATATAATCTCCTGCAGTGCAAACTTATCTGTGCACAGGAATACTTTGGCATGTAAATATGGACACCTGATTCTCATTATTCACAGTAGTATGTTCTATAAAGTTGCCACAAACACTGAATTAGTGAATACTGAACCATTGCTTCTAGGGGAAATTCAGGGTTAAGTTTCTGCGAGCCTCTGGTCAACATTTTGTCAACTGATCAATACAAAAAAAGTCCCTTTAAAAAATGCGTTTCCATTTAAAGAAACCTTCTTAAATATGTACTGTTGATTCATTAACATTAAGCTCGCAGCCAACAGCACTTAACTCATGCCTGAAAGGAGCTTATCCAACACACATTTTTTTCTGTAAGGCACATCACAGCTGGCTTGCTCTTAGGAACACTAGACAGCACTTCAGCACTACATATGTGAACCATTTCAAACAGCAAAACCACCCAGAAAAGCACAAAAATGTGAAAATGTGAAACTAAATATATTCCAAAACAACTCTTGTTTACACTGTGAGCACTGCCTTGTTTGCCCTCAGCTGAGAGTGTGAACGTGAGGTGACAAACTTTTCACCACTTTGTGCATGTCTGTGAGTCACCATGAAAGCACCACAGGTATGATTTTGGGTTTACAAGCAAATTTTTAGTGAATAGGTGAGTTCACAATAATCCATGAAAAACTGGGACTATATATGTGTGTGTATACATATATATATAATGTATACACACACATAGATATATACACATATAGATATATAGATATTTATGTTTCACAAAGTATGAGAGTTCCATTGTTCCACGTCGTCGCTAACATTTATATGTACGTATATACACTGTTTCTATCACCACTGATGGCACTGAGTTTTACACCAAGATGGTCTTAGCTGGTTATCTATAATAGCCAATCTTGACACCTCAAGTATGTTATCTATACTCCTAACTCTGGAATATTTAGTACCCAAATTAGGCATATCTCCTACTTTAAACCCTTTGAAAGATTCAACATTGATTTTTGTAAAGATTTTATTTTTTTAGAGCAGTTTTAGGTTTACAACAAAATTGAGAGAGAAGTACGAAGATTTCCCATATACCTCCTGCCCCCATGCATGCATAGCCTCCCCCATTATTAACATCACTCACCAGAATGGTACATTCTTAACCAAGGATGGACCAATGTTGATGCATCATAATCACTCAAAGTCCATAGTTTACCTTAGAGTTCACTCTTGGAGTTGAACATTCTATGGGTTAAGACAAATATATAATGAAGTATATCCATCATTATAGTATCATACAGACTATTTTCACTGCCCTGAAAAATCCTCAGTGTTCTGCTTTCCCCCAACATGCAGCAACTGCTGATCTTTTATGGTTTCCATAGTTTTACCTTTACCAGAATATCTTATCTTTGGAATCATATAGAATGTAGCCTTTTCAGATTGGCTTCTTTCAATTAGTAATGAGTATTTAAGGTAACTCCATGTCTTTTCATAGCATGATAGCTCATTTCTTTTTATCATTGATAATATTACATTGTGTGGATATACCACAGGTTATTTATCAATTCACCTACTGAAGGGTATCTTGGTTGCTTTCAAGTTTTGGCAGTTATGAATAAAGATACCACAAATGTTCTTGTGCAGGTATGTATGTGGACATATATTTTCAACTCCTTGGGGTAAATACCAAGAAGAATGATTGCTGGATTGTATGGCAAGATTAAGCATAGTTGTGTAAGAAACTGCAGGACTGTCTTTCAAAGTGGCTGTATCATTTTTCATTTCCACCAGCAATGTATGAGAGTTCCATTTTTGCTCTACATCCTCATAAACATTTGATATTGTCAGTATTATGGATTTTGGCCATTCTAATAGATGTGTACTGGTATCTTCTTCTTGTTTTAATTTGCATTTCCCTGATAATATATGATGTGGAATATGTTTGCATATGCTTATTTGCCTTCTGTATATCTTCTTTAACGAAGTGTCTATTACATTCTTTGGCCCATGTTTTACTTGGGTTGTTTTCTTATTGTTGAGTTTTAATAGTTCTTAGTAGATTTTGGATAACAGTACTTTATCAGATGTGTCTTTTACAAATATTTTCTCCAAGTCTGTGGCTTGTCTTCTAATTCTCTTGATATTATGTTTAGCAGGGCCAAAGTCTTTAATTCTAATGAAGACCAGCTTATCAATTATTTCATTCATGGATCATGTCTTTGGTCTTGTATCTAAAAATGTATCACCATACCCAAGGTCATCTAGGTTTTCTCCTATGTTATCTTCTAGGGGTTTCATAGTTTTGCATTGTACATATAGGTCTGTGATCCTTTTTGAGCTAATTTTTGTGAAGAGTATAAGACCTGTGGCTAATTTCATTTCTTTTCATTTGGATGTTTAGTTGTTCCAGTACCATTTGTAGAAAAGATCATCTGCTCCATTGTATTGGCTTTACTTCCTTGTCAAAAATCAGTTGACTATATTTATAGGGGTCTATTTCTGGGATTTCTATTCTGTTCCATTGATCTATTTGTCTATTCTTTGCCAGCCCAACACTGTCTTGATTACCTTAGCTTTATAGTAAATCCTGAAGTCAGGTAGCAGCGGACCTCCAACTTTGTTGTTCTCCTTCAGTATTGTGTTGGCTATTCTGAATCTTTTGCCTTTCCATATAAACTTTAGAATCAGCTTATCAATATGGATAAAATCACTTGGAATTTTGATTGTAATTACATTGAATTGATATATAAAATTCAGAAGAACTGACATCTTGAAAGTATTGAGTCTTCCTATCAGTGAACGTGGAATATATCTCTATGCATTTAGCTCTTCTTTGATTTCTTTAATCAGAGTGTTTTTGTTATCTTCATATAAATCTTGTACATATTTCGTTAGATTTATACATAAGTTTTTCATTTTGGGGGGTGCAAATGTAAGTGGTATTGTTTTTAATTTCAAATTCCACTTGTGCCTTGTTGGTATACAGAAAAACAATTAACGTTTGTATATTAGCCTTGTATTCTTCAACTTTGTTATGAACACATTCGTTTCAGGAATTTTTTGTTGAGTTTTTTGGATTTTCTACATGGACCATCATGTCAGCTGCAAACAGAAACAAAAGTTTTATGTTTTCTTTTCAGGGGTGTATAGCTTTTATTTGTTTTTCTTGCCTTATTACATTAGCAAGGACTTCCAGTGTGACTTTGAAAAGGAGTGAGAGAGGGGACATCCTTGCCTTGTACCTGATCTCAGTGGGTAAACTTCCAGTTTCTCAGTATTAAATATGATGTTAGCTGTAGGGTTTTTGGAGATAGTTTTAATCAAATTGAGAAAAGTCCTCTCTATTCCTAATTTACTGAGAGTTTTTATCATGAATGAGTATTGGACTTTGTGAAGAGCTTTTCTACATCAATTGATATGATCATGTGATTTTTTTTCCTTTTTAGTTTCTTGATGTGATTGATTACATTAATTGTTTTTTGAATGTTGAACAAGCCTTGTACACTTTGGATAAATCCAACTTTATTGTGGTGTATAATTTTTTACACTCTTTTGGATTTGCTAATATTTTGTTGAAGATTTTTCTTTCTATATTCATGAGAGATACTGGTCTGCAGTTTCTTTCCTTGTAATATTCTTCTCTGATTTTGATGTTAGGTTTATGCTGACCTCATAGAATGAGTTAAGAAGTATTCCCTCTGCTTCTGTCCTCTGAAACAGATTGTAGAGAATTGGTATGATTTCTTCTTCACAATTTTGGTAGGATTTACCAGTGAATCCATCTGGGCCTGGTGTTTTCTCTTTTGGAAGATTATTAATTGTTGAGTCAATTGTCTTAATAGATATAGACCTATTCAGATCATTTATGTCTTCTTGTGTGAGTTTTAGCAGATTGTGTCTTTCAAAAAATTGCTCCATTTCATCTAAGTTATCAAATGTATGAGTACAGAGCTGTTCATAATCTTTTAATATCCTTTTAATTTCCATGGGATCTGTAGTGATATTCCCTCTTTCATTTCTGATATCATTAATTTGTGTTCTCTCTCTTTATTTTCTTAGCTTGTCTAAAGTCTTATCACATTTTAGTTTATTGATTTTTTCGAAGAAGCAGCTTTTGGTTTCATTGATTTTCCATTTTTAATTTCATTTATTTCTATTCTAATTCTTATTATTTCTTTTCTTCTCCTTACTTGGGATATAATTTGGTCTTCTTTTTCTAATTTCCTAAGATGGAAATTTAGATGATTTATTGAAGGTCTTTCTCATTTTCTAATATCTGCATTCAATGCTATAAATTCCGTTGAAAGCACTGTGTTTAGCACAAGAACTTTTGATAGTTTCTGTTTTCATTTTCATTTAGATTAAAGTGGTTTTAATTTCTCTTGAAATTTCATCTTTCACTCGTGTTATTTAGAAGTGTGTTAATCTCCACATATATTGAGATTGTCCAATTATCTTTCTGTTATTGATTTCTAGTTTAATTCTATTGTGATCTGAGAGCAGACAATTGTATGATTTCTGGTTTTTTTTAACCTGCTAATTTGTGTTTTATAGGCAAGAACGTTTCTATATTGGTGAAGGTGTTACATGAGATTCAGAAAACTGTGTATTCTGTTGTTGTTGGATAAAGTAGTCTAGAGATGTCAATCATCTATTTATCCTTGCAGTTCTTTCAGTTTTTGCCTAACATAGTTGACACTCTGTTGTTAAGCATATACATATTAATAATTGTTACATCTTTTTGGAGAATTTACTCTTTTATCATCATGTAATGCTCTTCTTTATCCCTAATAACTTTCATTACTTTGAAGTCTCCAATGTCTGAAATTAATGTAGCAACTCTTGCTTTCTTTTGATTAGCGTTAGGATGGTATATTTTCTCCATCCATTTACTTTTAATCTATATATGTCTTTATGTGTAAAGTGGGTTTCTTGTAGACAACACATAGTTAGTTCTTGTTTTTTGATTCACTATGGTAATCTCTGTCTTTTAATTGGTGCATTTAGACCATTGTTATTCAAAATGATTATTGATATGCCTGGCTTAGTACCTATCATATTCATTACTGAGTTTTATTTGTTGTCCTTGTTCTTTTTTCCTATTTTTGTCTTCGACTCTTTTTTTCTGCCTATTGTGGTTTTAATTGAGCATTTTATATTATTGGATTTTCTCTCCATTTTCAGCATATCAGTTATACTTCTTTTTCTTAGGCTTTTTTTGTTTGTTTGTTTAGTGGTTGCCCTTGAATTTTCAATATACCATTAGAACTAATCCAAGTGCATGTTCAAATAACACTATACCAATTCATGGGTCTTATGAGTAACTTATAATAATTAATCCTAATTCCTCCCTTCCATCACTTGCCTCATGGCCATCATTCATTTCACTTATATATAGGCATATATTAACATATATATATATAAATATATATGATATACATGTAAACATACATAAGCAATCACATTGTTGCTATTAATTTTTGCACAAACTGTTTTATGTTAGAACAATTAAGAATAAGAAAAATAAAAGTTTTTATTTTACCTTCACTTATTCGTTCTCCAATGTTTTTCCTTTCTTTAAGTAGATCCAAGTTTCTCACCCATATTATTTTCCTTCTCTCTAAAGAGCTTCATTTTCAACATTTCATACAAGGCAGGTCTACTGGCAATGAATTCCTTCAATTTTTTTCCCAATAAAATTCTTATTTCTCCTTCATATTTGAAGGATAATTTCACAGGGTACAGAATTCCAGTTTGGTGTTATCTTTCTCTCAAACTTTAAATATTTCATTCCACTCTCTTCTTGCTTGCTTGGTTTCTGAGGAGAAATCGGATGTAATTCTTTGTTCCTCTATAGGTACGATTCTTATTCCTCTGGCTCCATTCAGGATTTCTTCTTTGATTTTCTGTAATTTGAAACTGATATGTCTTGGTGCATATTGTTTTGGCATTTATTCTACTTGCTGTTCCTTGAGATTTTTGGATCTGTGGTTTAGTGTCTGACATTAATTTGGAGATATTCTCATCTTTATTGGTTCGAATGTTTCTTCTTTTCTTGTCTTTCTTTCTTTACCTTCTGGTATTTCCAGTGAAAGTGTGTACCACTTTTGTAAAAGTATGTTACATTTTTGTAGTTGTTCTACAATCCATAGGTTTTTTTTTTTCAGAATTTTTTCTTTACTTTTCAATTTTCAAAGATGCTATTGATATATTTTTAACTCAGCCATTCTTTCCTCAGCTGTGTCCAATCTACCAATGAGCTCGTGAAAGTAATTCTTCATATCCATGACAATTTTTTAATCTCTAGCATTTATTTTTGTTTTTTCTTATGATTTCCATCTCTCTGTTTACTTTGCCCATTTGTTCTTGCATGCTGTCTGCTTTATCTATTAGAGCTCTTAGCATATTCACCATAGTTGTTTTAAATTCCCAGTCTGGTATTTCAAAATCCCTGCCACATCTGGTTCTGATGCTTGCTCTCTCTCTTCAAACTGTGTTTTTTCTCCTTGGTATGCCTTCTAGTTTTTTCTTGATAGTAAGATATGGTGTAGTGGATAAAAGTAACTGCTGTAAATAGGCCTCTACTAACGTGGTGGTGAGGCGTGAAGGAAGGAAAAGGTTCTACAGTCCTATGGTTAGGTCTCAGTCTTTCAATGAGCCTGTGCCTCTGGTTTGTGAACTTCACAAGTGCTTCTTAGTCCCTCACCACCCATAGTTGGAAGAGGATGGCTACAGAGTGCTGGAGTTGGGTATTTCCCTTCCCCAGGTCAGGCTCTGGTACAACCACAGCAGATTAGGCTCTGGTTGATCAGTTTCCCTTGAGGCTGGGCCTTGTTAAGAAGAATCGAAAGCTCTGGCTATTTCAGGATGATTCCTTTTCTCCTCCTGACGGAAGCCTGGGGGGAATTTTTCTCTGATATTTTCTGTGGGAATCCAGTAGAGCTCCTGGAGGTAAATCTTATAATATTATAGGGCTTCCCTTATAATTAGGTACTCTTGGAGATTTTAACTCTCCAAATTGTCTGCACTGAGCCTCCAGCAATTCATCAATTACGGTTCAGGTTTTCCTCCCCGGCACTGGTTCCCACCGTGATTTCTACTCCTGAGTCTCTCTCTGGGAAGCCATGGTGACCTGATTTCACCTGCCTCGCCAATATTAAGGGCAGCAGCTTGCCCTTTGACCTATCCTCTTTTATGGATCCAAGAAGAGTTGCTAATTTTTAAATCTCTTCAGCTTTTTACTCAGTGTTAGGACAAAGTGGCAACTTCCAAATGCCTTACAGGCAGAACTGGAAACCCTTCCCATTGCCTTTTTAGCATAAAAGTTCATATTAATAGTATGGATTTTGAAATCATGTGCATTCTAAAAATCACTCACCTACTTTAGATATTTTTGAGTGAGGATGAGATGCCTAGACCTGCTATAATCACTATGCAAATGTGAAAGGAAAATTGAAAAGTAAAGCCAAAACTCTGAGGATGGCAAAGAAAAAAGATAGACAATTTTGTATGTGTGTTTTATAGGAGATTTACTGATGTATTCACATGTTGCAAGAAAGGCACCTAGATTCTCCTTTCCAAGGTCAATTACTGTTTCCTGTTTCTTGGGTTCTTTCCAAAAATATTCTGAGTGGATATATAAACACATTCTCTTTTTCAGTCAAGGATATACAGTCATTGTTATACATCTTGCTTTGTTCACTTGATATTAAATTTTTGGAGATATTCCATATCAGAACATTAAGTTCTATCAAATCTTTTAACTGGTCACACAGTATATTACAGAAGGACTGTGACACCATTCATTAAACCAGTCTCTTACTGAAAGACATTTGTATTGTTTACCAACTTTTGTCATTATAGACAGCAATGCAGTAAACATTCCTTGTACATACTCTTTTGTGTACCCGAGCTAATATATCTGTGGCAATGTTGGGTCAAAGGGCATGAAGATGTTTGATTTTGACAGGCACAAAAAAATGTCTTCCAGAGAGGTCCTACCAGTGGGGAAGTGCGTGCATGTGCTAGCAGTACTGAGCTAGAGTGCCTGTTTTCCCACATTTCTGCCAGTACTGTACATTCATGCCCAAGACTAGCCACCTATAGGATAGGCATGACAGCCTAGCTGAGCGAGTCAAGGTAAACAATGAGATGGACTTACCTACCTCCTGCCATATGGAATCCACAGCCTTTTAATCTCTTGTGGATCAACTCTGCAGTGTTGCTGTGGGCCCGTGTCTCCAGCTTTTTGAACTCATCCCTTTGGGGAATCTACCCAGGCTTCTAGGGGGACCATATTGGCCAGGGTTGATTCCTTGATAGAGTGCTCCAGCTTGACAGCCTCCCCCTACTCCTTCATTTTCTCTTCCACTGAGAATGGTTTGGTCTGAGCCCCTTCCACTTCCAGGATGTAGTTCTGTAATCAATCCTCCTGTGCTTCTCAGCTCCTTCGCTTCTTCTCTTACATGAATGATCTTTGGCTCTTCATCTTTCTTGTCCTTGCTCTCAGTCTTCCTGTAAAACCTCCATCTTCCACTCCTCTTCCTCTAGCTTGCAGTAGGTGGGTTAACTGATTCTGAAACTACTTCATTCTTGTCTCCTTCTTCTGTAAGATAATAACCCCTTTCATTATTCAAACTGATTTTAATGGGATTTTCTGATACTTTCACTTGAAACCATCCTGAACCAAATATCAAGAATTGGAAAGAAGATTTAAAAAAAACGCTATGATTTGAATTAGATAATGAGGAGGAGGAGGTCATGGTACCATGACAACCTTAGCCTACATCAAGTTCTAGGGGAAAGTGGACCCCGTAGTGGTCAGTAGATGGAATGTTCTTCCTTGTGGCACAGGGCCTGGTTCTAGAGCAGGAAATAGGCCATGGGGCTGTTCCCAGTGTTGTATAGACAAATTTCCCTTTAGAAAAACCAGATTTGAAGAGCAATTTCCAAAATAACAACAGAAACAAAGCTAGCTCCGGAGCAGTTGAAAGATTTCTTCTGGAGGAAGGAGTTGTAAGATAATAAAGCTAGACAGCTTTGTGGCTTTTAAAGAAAGATGAGCTGACAGATGGCTGGAATTTCGGGAAAAAGGCAGAGTTTAAACTAGAAATAATAAAGGCAGGATTGGACCAGGAGGCTGTGGCCCCTGAGGCCCTGATTATCCACTATTGATGGGTGATGTACCCCTGACTCTCTGAGAGCAACAAAGAGTATAATGGAACGAATATCTCAGGCAGAGGAAAACTAAAAGCTGCCACAAGGGCAGCCAGGCAAGGTTGGAGACCCAACAATGCCTGGGTAATGTTCAGGCTTTCTTATGATATTGAATTGTAGGACAGTTCTCATAACAGTCTAGAAGCAAGGATCTCCATTATTTCTGATACAATTTTTAATACTATTAATTTATTTTCTAGGGAATAGATAATTATAAAAATCCAAAGAAATGTTTGTTCTGAAGTTCAACTCTTAAAAGTTAGTGATGATAACATACTTACTGTCATTTGACCCCAACTTATAGATTTTAGTTACTTATTTACTGTGGGAAGGCAATGCAATATTAAGAATATTTACAAAATCTTTTCTAATTTCCTCACTCTAACACACAAGGTGATTTTTTTCTTTTCTGTTAATCTAAAGTCACCACTGATATGGAATTTTCAGACCTATCATCACATTTTATGATCAAGTTTGTTTACTTTTTTTGCAACTAGCTTTGTGATAAATACATCTTAACATTTGTCCACGTGATGTCCAAATTTAAATCATGTAGAAGTTATAAGGTGTTAAAATAAGTTCTTGCTCCTCACAGTTCCAAAATGCTCTTGTAAAACTCATCATAATACATTGTTTTGTCTCTGAGGATCCCATTCATCGTGGAAATTCCAAGATGGAAGTCATTAGGTTACTAATATTATATATCTTTAGTTAGATATATAACCTATAGTTAGAATACTAATTAATTAGTATTCTAACCCTGGCATGAAAAATTTGGTGAATCATTTCACAACTTTCCCAACACCAGATGTTACATTTTAAAATATTTGGCTAATTAATTTATAAGAATGGCACCTCCATATTACATTAATTTGCACTGCTTGCAGTGCTAGTGGATTTCCTAGAATCTCCAAATCTACCTCCTATCTATGTATCTATGTATG
Organism: Equus quagga; assembly: GCF_021613505.1. NCBI lineage: Eukaryota > Metazoa > Chordata > Mammalia > Perissodactyla > Equidae > Equus > Equus quagga. The sequence continues at coordinate 47,538,703 of NC_060274.1, read as the reverse complement.
TATGTATGTATCTATCTATCTATCTTTCTCTCTCTCTCATCTATCTCTGTCTATCTATTATCTATCTACCTATCATCTCCTTGCCTATTATCTATTTTAAATATGTGAATTATCTATTCTGTGCAAACTCAAGACAATTGTTACTTTCTAAAGAAATGCATTCTTGTGTTTGCATTGGTCTGATGTAATTTTGCCCATCATTCTTTTTGAACTCTCTGTGTTATGCTCTGTTCTAGACAGAGCTGACATCCAGCCAGCATGCATCAGAATGACCCTACTGTTTGGTATTGATTGATTTTTGTTCTGGCTGATTGGCGTTTGTACCATATAAGGTGCTACCTATCTTGAATTCCTCTGCTGGTTTTATTCATGCCTGTAAAAACAATCTTTAACTGCATTTTATTTAAAGAGATTGATCCATTTGCATTTATTGTCATGCTGGTATTTTATTTAATCTTGTCATTTTTATGGAATTTATGAAACATTTTTGTTAAGATTTTTTGCTCTTTTCTTGGTTCTCTATATTTTAGTTTTTGAAATATTTATTTTTATACCTCTAGAGATCCCACTATTTTCATCTCAGAGAATTATAACTCTCTGGATTACACTTTGGGAAATATTTGTATATTAAATATTCATGCAGTTTGCATATGTGATTTTAATTAATTCTTCCTAAAGATAATTATAAGAAGGCATTATATAAAGCATTTCATGGTAGAGAAAATAGGAATCTGTGCAAATGGTGAGCAAAAGATATTGTCTGAGTTCAGAGACCCTCATTGTGGTGTCGTCAGGTCAACCATGTCAGAATTCCATTAGGAGACTAAAAACAGGCAGATTTAAACAAATGTTGTAGGGAAAAAGTGGTACCTCGTCATAGTTTTAATATGTAGTTATTTATGAAGAGGTTGAGTACTTTAGATTTGCACTAGATTTTTATATTTCTATGTGAAATGTCTAGTTATATCATCTCCCTTTTCTTTGGTATTGATATAGTTATTTTCACAATTGATTTGTTAGAGTTCTTAGTATATTAAGAGATTTAAACTTTTAGCCATCCTATCAGTTAATATTTTTTAAATTTTTGCACTTCTCTTTGGAATCAGTATATATTTGTACAAATTGTACTTAGCCAAACTTATCAACTTTTATTTTTTAATTAGTGATTGAAATTTTGTTAATATTAAATTTGGAAAGATAAACATTTTATGATTTCTTCATACACTGGGGGATTTCATGGAACTCCATGTGAATAATAATTTCCCTCTAAAATTTTATAAAAATTGTGTCTATGTCCTGGCAAGAAGAATTTGATATTCATCTTGATTTATGATACTATGAAATAGCGACAATAACAATAGCTATCATTTATTTATTGTAGAGTAGGTATTGGGCTAAAAGCTTTATATAGCATATTATTTATCTAAAGAAATAAGCCAATAAGTTATATATTATAAGGTCACCATTACACAGTTACAGGAATTTGAGGTCCAGGAAGATTAAAGTTTTAGTTAAAATTAATGAGGGAACTAGAATTTTAAAAGAATAAACTATTCAATTACTGAAACTATTCTTTGAACCACTATATTATACAACATAATTCTTATTGTTTTTTTAAGATTTTATTTTTTTCCACTTTCTCCCCAAAGCCCCCAGTACATAGTTGTATACTCTTCAATGTGGGTCCTTCTAGTTGTGGCATGTGGGACGCTGCCTCAGCATGGTTTGATGAGCAGTGCCATGTCTGCGCCCAGGATTCGAACCAACGAAACACTGGGCCGCCTGCAGTGGAGTGCGTGAACTTAACCACTCTGCCATGGGGTCAGCCCCCAACATAATTCTTATTTTTAAATTAAATTTTATAATATACCTACATTCATTATGACTGTCTAAGGGGAGATAGTATTGCAACTTATTTCAAATTTATTTTGTACACATTTTTTTGTGTGTTAAGGAATTTCCATGGAACACACTGATCTAAGTGTCATTGTTACCAGTCACGAAGTGTGTGCCAATAGTCAATCCATTTAGCAAATGCTTATTGAAGACCAGGCACTAGATATACAGAGAAGGAGAAAAAGAAATTTAAAACAAATGGTTTAGGGGATAAAAAATTAGTGCCAATTTGGCTTAGGGCAATTGTAGGAGATTTTGAATAACGTATAAACTAGGGATAAAGAGCATCCTGGGTTACAGGGAAATTCGTCTATGACAATACAGAGCAGGGTCTCCATGGCAGTCACTCCCGCGGCTCTGTGGTTCCCAGGTTTTGTCTCCGCTCTACACCCTGAAGACTGAATGCCTGGCCCCTTGGGCTGGGCGGAGCTGTGGGACAGTTCTGGCCAGAGGATTGTGAACACAGGCAAAATGTGTTTTCACCAAGCTATGGAATTCAATAGCTGGTATAAGACCCTGAATATTTCTCCTCACCCTGCAGAGCTTGTGTCCCAGAGTGGTGAGGGACAGAGCCTCCTACAGGATGAACACATAGAAAGAGTGAACAATGACTTTTGCTATGTTAATCAGCTGAGAGGTGGGAGTTGTTTGTTACCGTAGCAAACCTGCACCTGGTCTATCCTGATTGATAACACCTGGCAGCTTCTCGAATGTGGAATTATTGCTAGTTTCATTATCATGCTCCTCTCTTTTTGAAACTCATTTTGCTTGTAATCATGGGCCTTCTCCACAAGTTTGAGATTCCATGAGGGCATGGATCATAGCACAGTATTTTGCTACTGTGTTCCTAATCATATATTACATGATGCTTAACATATATAAGCATAAAATATACATTTGTGAATTAATGAATGATTGTATAATATAGTGTTGCACATTTTCTTTAAGGAATGAAATCACACAGCATACCATGAAATAACTCCTCAGATATCATTAGAAGGACAACAATTTTGATATAAAACATATAAATAACATTTTATATAATTTTATAATTATGAATTACATATGGCTTTTATGTTACCAGACTTTCCGAGAATAAAACACAAGACGAGTTATTACTTTGGATATGGCACAGAAGAGGCAGCAAATATCCTCTGTGAGGAAGTGTTGCATTCCGCTGGTCCAGAGGCCCTGTTCTTACTGAAATTCTATCTGGAACATCAAAACAATTGTCTATATGCCCATATACACAACCACAACATTACATAGTATTTTTCATTATTTATTCCCACATCCCCATCATACCTTCCCTCCAACCAAACCTCAGTTTACCGAACTAAATATATACAGCATCGTTCCTGATCCACATGTGAAAGGCTGACTGCTGCAGAGCTGTCCGCTGCACGGCGGTGGGATGTTTGGAATACTAAGCAGGTCAGCGACAGCAGAGCAGCACTGAGGTCTTGGCTGTGCAGAGGCTTTTTCCCCTGATATTCTGGGAGACAGGTAGTGCATGTACCCAGCTGCAGGTGGGCAGAGTGAAGGCATAATGACATCAATTTGAAAGCTTTCATTACTGAGACAGCACCAAGACATTTTCAGGGTCATGTTATCTCTGCATTAAAAATCTATCCTCATTCTATTATTTGGGCCAAAGTATGGCAACTTGCCAAAATTTGGGCCTGTGGCATGGGCTTTGTGAAGAAACAGAAGAGCAGGATTGATCACCTAATGGAAACTCGGGCTCGACTCCACGATCCTGCTTGCCAGTTTGTCAATTACCTTTCATGTTGAGCCGCTTCTTGTGGAATAGGTAACACTGTGCCTCTTCAGAGAGGCAGAAAGAAAGACCATGAGCTCTAAAACTAGACTTGTATCAGGTACACATGTGTTGAGCAGCATGAGTTTGGCTACAGTGTACTCTTTTTCCTACAAAGCAAAATAAATTGCTCTAGATCTAGTTTAGAAAAGTTAACATTTCTTTTAATGTTTTTGTGTTGTTTTAATATCTGTAGCTAATATGCCTTATGGGAATTTATTTTTTTAATTATGTAAGAGGTTATTTCAAAAATAGTTTTTACAAGGATAAAATTATTCTGATTTTGACCAAGGAAAGTTTGGCTATTTTGATCATAAACTAAGAAACATCGTAGACATATTTTTTCAAGTAATGATTGGACCAGATACTCTTCATTTTCTCTGTGCAGTTTTTATGTATGTTCAACCATAAAATATTTAAATTTAGTTGTATTTTACTAGAATAGTAAAAAAAAAGTTAAAAAGACTAGTCACATTTTATTGTCCAATTTCTGGATGTTTGTGGTGATTCAAAATTTACCTAGAGTCTGAATGAATAATGACATAGTAGCAGAAGTTAAAGGAATCGTACGGAATGATCTGAGATATTCTAGAAAATATGAAAATCAAGCTTCTATTAGGGTAATATTTTTATTGGGAAAAGGCTCTACATTATTTATTCATTCCACCAATATTTGCGCATCCTTTCTGTACCTATCATTTTGCTGACCTGGAAGGGAAGCAAAGATGATCGTATATGGCCCTTGCTTATTATAAACTTAGGATACATAGGAAAATTATACTTTCTTAGTACCATAATATTTGGTGACAAAAATGTGTAGCATAAAAAACAGGATGTAAGAAATAGGAACACTGAAGCATCTATCTGACAGACCTGGAACAGGTCTGCTCAACTGTCTGCTGCTCAGATGCTAGAGAAAGTGTCCTTGGGCTTTCTGTCTGTCCAATTGTGGCAGCCAAGATTGAATAAGGGAATAAATATAGCAGAAAAACATGGCAACACAGGGAAAAACATGAGAACTTTTGCAATTCAGAAATAACCTTGTAAACATGAAGAGCCTATTTTACTGAAAAAAAGAATCTAAAATCTGAGTTGAAACAACAACAAAAAAAGAAATAGAGCTAAAAATAATTACTATGACTTATTTAATCACAAATGTACTGGTAATCATGTTATACTTTTTCAGGGTTAACTAATGGAATTCATGAAGAGAATCATCTTCATTCATTTAGCTTAACACGATCATATCATAATAAATGAGAGGCAACCCACAAGCTTTAAAACCTATTTCTCCACAGTGTTTAAACAGAGCCTCACCTCGCTGGGGAAGGATCATTGCATGGACCTATGTAAGTAAGATATCTAACTTGATTTTACAAACATCCACACATGAGCTTTAATTTATATTCTGTCTTCCTCTCTCTCTCCCGTTTCCAGCACGTACTCAAATTATATGGCTTAATTGCAACCACCTGAGAGACAGCCTTAGCTGGCATGCTGAAATGAGGCATGGAATCTACCACTGCGGGCTTTTAAATTTTCTATGATATTTTACAAATGTGTGGCAGTTTGCTTCCTCAATAGCGCATTTACACTAATATATATTAAAATATGTTTTTTCATAATACACTAGTAATGTTTAACATTCTAAATGGATCTTGGGAAGCCATAATATCTCACTGTAGTGATTTATCTATTTTTTTACAAATTTTATTTCAATGCATTTTCTAAATGGTAGTAGTGAGAACATTTGTTAAAATCCCAGACTTATTATAAGAACATGTGTAACCTTTTAGTACTAAGCTTATGCTTCCAAATCATCTACATGTTGTCCAGTATCCAGGAAAAGACCAATTACTATGTTTTATTGATGAAATAAATTTATCTTACATCTTTGATAATGATTGTATTTTGAGAAGACAATTTGTATTTGCAATCTCAGCTCTTAAGAAAAACACATCACATAATCACATAATACAAATTTTAAGATAACACAAAGTGTATACAAGGAAGTGTTCAGAATCCTAAGAATCAAATTAGTATTTGGATGTAACAGTTAAGATTGTTTTAAAACTTGGGGCTAGCCCTGTGGCCAAATGGTTAAGTTCACGCGCTCCACTGCAGGCGGACCAGTGTTTCGTTGCTTCAAGTCCTGGGCACGGACATGGCACTGCTCATCAAACCACGCTGAGGCAGCATCCCACGTGCCACAACTAGAAGGACCCACAACGAAGAATATACAACTATGTATGGGGGAGCTTTGGGGAGAAAAAGGAAAAAATTAAAAAAGATTGTTTTAAAACAAAAGCAATTATAACTTTCCAAGCCAGGTATATACTGTGCTGTCCTGTTTCTAAAATATATAGATTTTTATTTTTTAGATTATAAAGAGAAGTTAAAGCTTAGATTACTTGCTCAGATTTGTTTCTTTTCTTGGGGAGAATTTAAAGTGCTTGAAAGGATCAATAGCCCTTGCAAGAAAAATCCTCTAATTATCCAGAGAACAGGAGCAGAAAGACACAATAAATAAGCTCCATTGGAGGCTCAACCTGGCTCTCCTACAAGGACCTCAGCCGGGGCTCCTCTTTGGCAAAATTATTCTGCAGCCATGTCCTGTGTTTGGTGCCCATGAACTTCCAGGTGAGTCGGGCTTTTGCCTGCCTCGGGCACTGCTTGCTCTCACATCACCCCACACAGACCCAACTCTCAGAAGGGAGACTCTCCCAAGCAGCACTTGACACTCCAGATATCATTTTCTTAGTCTGTACTCTGTTCCGCTGCCCAATTTCCTGCCTGTGCGACAATACCTTGGAAAACTTCTGACAGAGTGCCTATCTACTGACTCATGAATGGTTGAAGTCATCTCTTCTTGAGGGGTTTGCCTTTGGCAGATAAATCCTACAGCTCTATACAGCCCTAGGAGATAAATAACAATTTTTTTTCAGGAAGCTTCAAAAAGGAAATACTTGAAAGAAATTTTGTAAACCAAACTGGACCTCATCTGAATATTGGAGAGGGACGGTGCGTGGGTGCCGCTATGCTCCTTGCAGGGGAAGCCACATTTTCTTTTTTTTAACTGCCAGATAATGCCTTTATTCGATAGGATGTTCCTGTGACATCCTGTACTTCCTTTTATTTTAGTAATTTGATAGGTATGCAGACAGATTTAAAATCTGTTCTCTCATCAGGATTCATGTAGGTTTTGGAAACTAAATTAGATTAAATAGAGTTAAACTACTTCTTTCACTGCAGGAATTTTTAGAGGATTCAAGAGAGTAAAGCACCATGCAAAAGAAACATATCGTGAGGCAGTTTCCGAAAGTCCGTTTACTGTAACTCATTTGTGCCTGTGTATGCATGTGTGTGAGCATGTATGCCAGCTATTACTATCTCTCGGAAATAATTTTCTCTGAAACAGGAAACAGTGGGCCAAGATCTAGGTAGATATAGAGAGATTTTTGAAAATTATTTTCCATCTTCACGTTTACTTTTTATGATCTGTGCTGTCTTTCCTAACTTACTGATGATGAAGGTATTAGAAAACACACAGCTGCAAACAATATCCCTGCTACCAGCACCTCAGGAGGGTCCTGTTCCGAATGAGGATTTTCCAGTGAGCCTTGGGTGGAAATAAGTAGCACAGAAAACCAAGGGTTTACAAAAGAATCATACAGGAGTCTTGAGAACAAACATCTCTGAATTGGGGTGACATTCATGTTTGTAGACACAAATCTGCTGCCTTTCTCAATAATGGTGTCTCTGTTTATTACAGAACCTGGATTGTTATGGAAATGGATTTGGGGTAGGATGGGAAGGATGAGGTAATGTTGATATGGATTTGGTCGCATGAATGTTCACTTTTTTAGACTGAGGCTGCAACGGCAAAATTGACAATCAGTTTACTGACATGGGAGGTATAAACAAAAGAACTGCCTGAGATCCTGTGCACCAGACCCCCCTCTGTCTTCGCTTCTCAATTTGGATCCCCAGGGAGATCATGATTAGAAAATCAAGCATTACTGTCTTGAGAGAAGATTGAATTGCAGGAAATGCAAAACAGTGTGAGAGATTTTATTTGGCATAGAGGACAGTTTTGCATTTCTCAAGTCATGGCACAGGAATATCACCAGTATGACTCAGCTACATTCTTTTAATCTCAGCTTGTCTTGTGCTGCGGAGTTATTATGTAAATTAAGAACAAGTATTACAATCCGTTGATGCAAAGGCATTCTCTGGGAACAGGCTGAGAGGGCTAATGAACATCTTGAAATGTCGAGATGAGGATATCTTTGAACTTCAAAAGAATCAATTAAATTTGACTTATATTCGGTTGCAGACAGGAAAAACCTTTAGATACAGTAATCAAAAATAATATCTACTTAACATTTAAATATGTACTGAGTTTGATTGGAGACAATTGGATGTCCTCTAAAAAAGTCACAAGTATTTATAGATTCTGTAGAGCTGAAAACCACCTAGACAAAGAACATTACAAATATGATGTGAATAGTGTGATGCCTCTCTTTTAAGAAAGAATAAAATTAAAGTAAAATATCACAATTTCAGCATTTATGCATGCAGAATATGTTCATCCAAATAGAAAGTGCTGAAATTTACCTCTTATTGTCAACAAAATATTTTACTAATTGAAGGTAATTAGACAATTGCGAAATTTAAACTTAACCTATAACTTTAGAAACGTCTCTCTAACTGAAGAGCGAACATGCATTTTACTTCATGGCAACTATGTTCTAGGCACTTTAAAAGAAAAGCAATATATATTAATAATGTAAGATTTCGGTTCACAAGAGGTTCACAGTCAGTGAAGTGAATAATGCATATTTAATTAATTACAGTACTGTAAGTCCTGTATGTAGCATGCTTTGTTGTGTGGGTGATCAGAATTGGCCACCCCAAAATGTGTATCTTCAGCATGATAATTTTCTTTTCTTTTTGTTGGTGAAGAAGATTGGCCCTGAGCTAAGATCTGTTGCCAATCTTCCTCTTTTTGCTTGAGGAAGTCTGTGCCTGAGATAACATCCATGCCAATCTTCCTCCATTTTGTATGTGGGATACCACCACAACATGGCTTGATGAGCGGTATGCAGGTCAGTGCCCAGGATCTGAACCACTGAATCCCGGGCTGCTAAAGTGGAGTGTGTAACTTAACCACTATGCCACCAGGCCAGTTCCTGGCTTGATAATTTTTAAGAACAAAAAAACTCAGAAAGAAACTTTGACCTTTCCCCTAACTGCCTAAAAGAATTTAAGATAGAAGGCCTGTCCCAGAAAGGAGCTATCAGCATAGATAACTCCAAGTATGGTAGTCTGAGGAGATCCTTGCCACGCCCATTTTTATCAAAGTTCTGTCTCGGAGATCACATTGTCTATAGATGGTCCAGCAAACATTTGTTTACCAAACATTTGCTTTTCCAACTCCATGTGAAATGCCTTCTACCCCTTTGAAGTCCCAAACCACTACCCCCAACAGCCTCCTTTGTCCTTGGCTGAAAATGGTATCTAAGGTGGTGGCTTTCGCCATTTTGTCAAGTTACTCAGATTTCCTGGATTTCTCCCATGCATACATGTTATTAAACTTTGTTTGATTTTCTTCTGTTATTCTGTCTCGTATCAAATTAATTCTTAGATGAGCCAGAAATACCTAGAGGGTAGAGGAATACTTCTTCCTCCTCTATAGTTGGAAAAAAAGAAAATGAGTTCTACCACTTGTTAGTTTGGTAGCCTTCTGGTCTTTTGTTCTTTCATCACCACAATAGGAACATTTTACTTGTTTTAGGTTATTGTGAAGTTCAAATGAGAAAAAATATTTATGTGTGTATATACACATAATACATAGCATATATATATATCATAAATATATATATATATATATGACCTTGGACATCTAGCCTCCAGGACTATGAGAAATAAATTTCTGTTGTTTGAGTCACCCAGTCCATGTTATTTTGTTCTGGCAGCCTGAGCAGACTAATGCAGCATCACAGTCTAGCCCAGCTTCCATGGCTGCCAACTATTGATGGCACGACCTGCAAACTCACATGGCAAAGAAACATGGGAGAATTGCTGTGACCATATTTGAAAACAAGGAACCAAAACACTTCTAATGCTGAGGCTTCTGTTTTGTCATGTAAGTGCCTGATATTAAGCTTTTGATTGTCAAAGCATCCATTTCAAAGACATCCATACAGAATAAACAAATTTCTAGCTGTCTGACAAAGCTACTAGTAAAACAACCAGTAAGGAGCCAGCCTGCCCCAACACAAATTTTCCCCTTTTAGAAAGCCCTGGGTGGCATAGATAACTTGAGTGACCCCACTTTTCCCTTCCCACTCTCATGTTTTAAATTGTCCAGTAAAGAGTAGACCTGTGAAACCCTAGCCACTCCATCCTTGGACCCTAATATAGGCAGAGCCTCCCAAGTCCATGTTTCCTCTTGCTGTTTCTCTCTACCTGTGACCTTGCCATGTGGCCCTGGTTGTGCTGTGTATTTGCCAGGATTTGTGAGTAATAAACCTTGTCTTTTCAAAGTTCCCTTATTTTTATTGCTGAGGGATGTCCTGTAATCATAGTAAAAACCACAGAGGGGGCTGGCCAGGTGGCACAGTGGTTAAGTTCACACATTCTACTTCAATGGCCTGGGTTTGCCGGTTCAGATCCCGGGTGCGGAGAGGTGCTCCACATGTAAAGTCATGCTGTGGCAGGCATACCACATATACAGTAGAGGAAGATGGGCACAGATGTTAGCTCAGGGCCAGTCTTCCTCAGCAAAAAGAGGAGCGTTGGTGGTAGATGTAGCTCAGTGCTAATATTCATTGAAAACCCCCCAAAAACAAAAAAAACCCACAGAGGCTGGTCCAGTCACATCAATGACTTTGTTGGGAAATGTCTCTGGTTAACCCCACAAGTAGTAGGGCCCAGGTAAGTGCCACCAGGAATGTCTGTCCTATAGCATCACTATCAATAGGCTGAGACTAACAGCAACATGCTCCATACCATGTCACTCCCAAAGTCTTTCCACTTCTTTTGAGTCAGATGGCCAAAGACGTTAAGTTGTTTCCTAGGTCCTGCGGGACCTACTGCACTGCCCTGCCCCTCCCCCATCTCTCTGGCATCATTTCCAATATGCTTCCCTTGCTCCAGTGTTTCCAATACACCGTCTTCCCGTGTTACTCATGCCAGGCCTGCTGGTCCTGGAGGCATCTGCATTAGCTCTTCCTTTGGCTTGCATCTCTGTTCCTCCTGATGGCTTCATGGTTTATACTTTCACTGCTTCTGTCTGTTTTCAAATATCACCTTTGGATGGAGTCTTGACGACTACATTGGTGACAATTAATTGCACCTCCCATATGCACAGTTCCTCTCCTCCTCCCCTGATTTAGTTTTCTTCGTAAGTATTCCAACCTTTGCAATGTTATATATTTTATTTTTACATGATTGTCTCAACTACTTTGGAAAATAAGCTCTGTGAAAGTAGATATTTTTATCTGATGTATTTACTGCTGAGTCCCCAGCACCCTTATAATGACCTAGTATAAAATGGACGCTCAATAAATATTTGTTAAAAGATTGACTTAAAGGAGTAATACGTTTTAAATACAGCTCATTAGGTCAGAAACAAGTAAGAATAAAGTAAGAGCTATATGTAATTTGAATTTTTACAAATGAAATGAGTGGAATTTTGTCCTGAAAAAGTTTAAAGAGGCGAGATATTCTCAATATAGTGTAGGGAATAAGTACTTAAAAGTGAGAGATTGACACTCAAACCGTGTTTCTCCAGCATTCATGTTTTATGACTTAGTGATCCGTATTTTAGGAGGTTGAGAATTAAGTGAAACCCACACCAAATTTTAACATCACTTTTAAAATTGTTTTTATTGTGGCAAAATATATGTCACAAAATTTACCATTTTAATCATACATAAGTGTACAATTCAGTGGTATGAAGTACACTTACAATGTTGCACAATTGTCATCACTATTAATTTCCAAAACTTTTTCATCATCCCAAGCAGAAACTCTATATTCATTAAAAAAATAACTCCCCATCACTCCCTTCCTTCAGACCCTGGTTCCCACTATTGTGCTTTCTGTTTATCTGAATTTGACTAATCTAGGTACCTCATGTAGGTAGAATCATTTAATATTTGTCCTTTTATGTCTAGCTTATTTCACACAGCATGTCTTCAAGGTTCATCCATGTTGTAGCATGTGTCACAATTTCCTTCCTTTTTAAGACTGAATAATGTGCCATTGTATGTATATAGCACATGTTGTTTATCCATTCATCTGTTGTCGACAATTGCTTTGTTTCTACCTTTAAGTTATTGCGAATAATGCTGCTATGAATATTGGTTTATGACGCTCTGCTTGAGTCCCTGCTTTCAATTCATCTGGGCATATACGTAGAAGTGGAATTGCTGAATCATATGGCAATTTTATGTCTAATGTTTTGAGAAATTGCCGAACTGTTTTCCACAGTGGCTGTTCCAGGCTATGGTCCCACCAGCGATGCACAAAGATTCCAATTTCTCTGCATAATCACCAATGTTTGTTCTTTCTTTTTTTTTTCCTTTTGATACTGTCCATCCTAATAAATGTATGCCATCACTTTTAAGTAGCAAGTAAGGTTCAAATTACAGGGCCTAATAGCAATCATCAGGAAGGTCCAACTCCCTTTTAGTAGAGTTGTTGGGATGGTTTTTTTCCATTTTCTGTTCCTTCAGGATGTTTTACATAAACCCTTCCTAGATGAACTCTTCCCTTTTCTTAAAAATATGCATATATCTCACTGCAATCCTTTGAGCTTCCTATACAGAATCACATTGGCAAATGAGAAAGAAGGGAAGAAGCAGAGTGGATAACCTCATTAACGGGCACCAACAGACTATCATGTAAGAGATTCCTAGAATGCTATGGAAGATGCTATTTCACACACAGCCTACAAAAATACACACGTAATTTCCACTAATTAAAGTAAGGCTAAGTACCTGAGACATAATAGTCAGACCAGGTATGATACTGGCTCAACAGTTGGATGACATAAGGGAAGCCATATTATAGAAAAGAAACCATATTGTAACTATGAAAGACCTCTGATTAACTAGCCCAGACCTGCTCTGTAGAATTTATGGCCCCTCCCAGCTCTGATAAGATGATAACTCTGTTCTTTTGAGTCTCTAAGAATGTGATGACCCTCCTGGGCAGAGAGTCTATCTATCATCAATGACAACTGAAAGATCAGGGTATAGCAAGTTGCGTTGCTCTGGTCTCTGATGAATATCCAGTACAACTAAAGACTATCAGGAACTACTAGGGCCAGATGTCTACCCCTACCCTGAGACCAGCCCTGTTTATAACTGACCTGTAGTCTTTGTTCTGTAAGATGGTTCTTTTGGACATTAGTTGGCCATCTTCCCTCTGGCTGGTAAGCTGTAATAAAAAAAACCTTTCTCTCCTACCACCTTGCCTCCTGACTAGTGGCATGTCTTGCAGTGGGCAGATGACCTGCCTTGGGTGGTAATAGGTAGAGAGCAAAAAAAAGGGGCTGGCCTGGTGTCCCAGTGGTTAAGTTCTCATGGTCCACCTCGGCAGCCCAGGGTTTGCCAGTTTGGATCGGGTGCAGACATGGCACTGCTTGGCAAGCCATGCTGTGGTAGGCATCCCACATAGAAAGTAGAGGAAGATGGGCACGGATGTTAGCTCAGGGCCAGTGTTCCTCAGCAAAAAGAGGAAGATTGGCAGCAGATGTTAGCTCAGGGCTGATCTTCCTCAAAAAAATTTAAAAAATTTAAAAAAAGCCAACTACTCTCCCTAACTTCTGTCTCTGCACAGCAAAGAAGTAATGTCTATACTAATCAAAGGCTGGATTCATGATTCATGAATGAGACCAGTGTTATTTGACCAAACTATCCTCCCCAATAGAACTACTTTTCTTTCATTTAAACCAAGATCAAATTTCACCACAATGCAACAATGCTGGGGAAGGAAGAAGTCAGAAAATATAATTTGCAGAAGAATATAAATATGCTACAGCAAATGGCTAACACCCTAAGATCCAGGTGGCAGTGGACTCTATGTTTGGGGCTTATGTCCTTTCTTCTTGGCTAAAAAAGAACATATTGGAAAGTAATGACAATGATAGAGTGCCACAGGTAAGCTAGTGAAAAAATCCACAATTTTATATATCTTTATTATTAAAATTATGAATAAATGAAGTAAGTTATTTAAAGAAAGAAGTTAGAAAAACTAAGACAGAACACCTAAGGAGAGTAGGAGAAATAAAGGAAACAAAAAAGAAAAACTGCTTTTGAAAACAAGAAACATGAAAATTTAAAACCAGATGCTAATGTTTAAAAATAAGATAAAGTAGGTAAACATCAAATAAATCTAATCAGAAGTATAAGCAAATATACAAAACATCAAGTGAGAAAGAATATAACCAAACATGAAGACAACATTAAAATATGACATTTTTCTGTTGAAGTATGTGTCAATAAATTTAAAAATAGACAATTTCTAAGCAATTAATTCAGTTGAATTGGCAACAAAAAGAATAAATCTGATTAGACCAATAATCGTGGACATGTGGAAAACATGACCACAACTTAACTCCAAAAATGCCACATTCTGAATGTTTCACAAGTAACATCTGTCAAGGAGAGAAACCAGAAGAAAAACGCTGATACATTCACAAATATTCCCTTTGTGAATATAGAAGCACAAAGACTAACTGGAATCTTGGCATGTAATTCCCAATACCCGGCAAAGATTAATGAAGCAGGACTGGCCGAGTGGTCAAGGCAGCTCCAGCTTGGACGGGCATGTGGCTCAAGGATGTCAGCAGCTATTTGGCATTTCCTTCTGGCCTGCGGCAGTCAGATTTAGCATAAAGCTGGTCTTTGCTGTTCGCAAATAGATGCCAGGACCAAGTGGAAAGACGCTTTTTCTTTTTGATATCCAGAAGGAGAGGGAAGTTGACTCCCATCACTCTTAGCTGTGAAGGAAAAACAATTTTGGAAGCTTCCCACAATCCTCTCCTCACTTGCAATTGGCCAGAATTGGGTCAAATGTCTACTTCTGACCTAATGATTAGGAGAATTACAGAGAATCTCCTCAGTCCGACTGGAGTCACACCTAGATGAGATGATTGTGTTGGGGACATGAATTAGAGAACAAGCTGGGTTTCCTTAGCAGAGGAAAAAAGAAAATTTGATGCTCAATGGGAAGGGAACTAACACTGCCCGTTGGGCTTGTCTTTTTACTGTTGCCTGAATCCTTGTACTAGATTTTCTTTCTCTGAGCTTTGATCAACCATTAACTGGAAAAGAGTTTCCAAAAGTACAACTAACACAAGTTATCACACAAAAAAGACTTTTGTAGATTATTTTATGTGGTGGAAAGGGGTTGGAGCCAAGCAAATTGTAAACCCTGTTAAAATTGCATAGTAGATATAAACTTCCTGACATCTCCTTGAAAATTCCCTGACAATGGGAATTTCTTATCAGTTAAGATCCTTAATGGAACAATACTTCTCTGTATTTCGATATCTCTCACTTTTACTCTCAAATCTGAGCTGAAAATCCAACTATCTCAACTCGTTGTTTTTCCCTCTCCTTTTGGAACATGTACTATAGCCAAATGGGTGTGTAAGGGTGGGTTGTTAAACGTCTACTCTGAAGATACATGCCGCAATTCCCCTAAGATACTTTGCAGAGATGACTAAAAATCAGCGCTATTTTGTTTGCCTGTGTTTTTTATTGTATATTTATAAATATAAACCTAAGGAAATCAAACTGGGAAAAGGGATATCAACATGTTAACTTTGCGTGGTGGGGTTAACAGTCATATGTATTTTCTTCTTTGAGTGTTTCTGAACATAGTAGGTGTGGATCTCTGTTGCCAACTTGGATGTGGAAAATATAATTTTATTTTTCTAATATTAAACTTAATTTGTATTTTGAATTTATCCAGAGAGATTGTAAAGCTATTCTTAGGGAAAGAGCAGAAGGCCTTCAATCTCTCCTCCTCACATGGGAAATTTGTCTAATTTCCAGAATATTGTATATGGGGGCTGAAACTCTTTCTTAAATATATAAGTCAACACAAGTATCTGACAGTGTTTGATAACATGCCCATGGTGCTATCTGATCTTTGACTCTTCATTCTGGTCTGCTTGACTCTTTAAGATGCAGCTCATCCTCTCCTGAACCTATGCTAGGCTGATGTGTCAGAATGGAAATTATCCTGATTTGTGAGATTTTCCCTGCAGAGACTCACTAACAGTGATTCATCTCTAAGCAGGGTCTCTCACCCGTGCTGCGATTTCACCTGGGGAATGAAGCAGAAGCCCTTCAGCGATGACACCCAACAGACCCTTTCTGTTCGCTTCATTATCTCTCCTCCCTCTTCTTGGCATGAAGTTTTCATTTATCCACTCATTTCCCCATTAGTGGTGGGAGCATATTGCCAAATTCTCAGTCTGGGCTATTCAATCCACAAAGATGGAGACAATCTGCAAGGAAGAAAAATGAGACCTGGGAAGACTTCTGAAGATTATAAGCATCCTGTCTGCCATTACCTCACCTCCTAGGAGGAAGGGAGTAAGCGGGAACCTGTCCCCATGGAACAAGAATCTATCCAGAGAAATGGTTATATTGCAAAACAGCTTGGTACAAAGCTGTATGTGAAGAGAGGCAGTAAAAATGAGACGTTAAGGAACTATGGAAGTCCGTATGCATATCCACATTCCCTTGGAGCTAAGCTTGTGAGGTCCTGGGACAGGGGAAATAGATGTTCTGCAAATGTTTATTTGAAATTAAAAGATCTGCAAATGATCTACTGTTGCCATCTGTATGCATTTTGCCAATCCCTACAGGTCAACTATTCTTCCTTATTTTTCTAGGCATTAGGATATGATCTTTTGTTTTTATCTAATTGTATTCTCTTAAGAAAATATGTTAAATGTCCCTTCACAATGCAACTCTAAGTTAATTTAGTATGTTCCTGAAATGCAGTGTTCATTGCCTTCCAAACTAATGGCCCTTAAACAGTTAAACAGTTTTTAATGTCACTGACAGTTCCAATGACCCTCGGAAAATGTTCTATTAAACAGATGATTAAACTTTAATGGTGCGACCCTGATTTTAACGCCTTCTACACAACCCTGTCTTATGTCCAAATACCTATGGGTTCAAGGCAAATTGGTTTGAGTGACGTTAGGAAGATTGGCTGCAAGGGGAAAGAGAGAGAAAGTGCTCACTTGTGAGTGGATTAGAAAAGATGCATGAAGGAGGAGAAAGTATCTTAGCTGCAGCTTAAGGTGGGTTCACAGGTGGAGGTTAAGGAATTACCTTAGGGAAGGCATGGAGAGAGGGAGAAATTCAGATAACAGCAGCAACCTGTTCTGTATTAGCAACTGGGAAGGTTTTAGGAAAGGAGGATTTAGTGGAGTGTCTCAATCCTGATGCATCCCCAGCTGCACACTGGCAACCGAGCCATAGTGAATGAATACTGGAATGTCCCTTCTTTGAAATCCTGTTGTCAGGACTAGGAGAGAGTTTTGCACAGCCCTTCGTTGCTCTTGGAGAGGTAGTTTACTATAGTGGCTAAGAACCATGGTTCTAGAGTCAGAGCCTGTGGATTCTTATCCCAGTTCTGCCTCCTCCTAGCCTGGTTATTTTGGAGAAGTTATCTAACCTCATACACCTCAGTTTTCACATGTATAGAAGTGATAATAATAATGTCTGCTTCCTAAGATTGCTGTGATGATTAAATAAATTATTACAAGACAAGTACTTGAAACAAAATCCAGCTAATAAACATTAGCAATGATGATGATGACATTTTCACCTCCCCAACAGACTGCAGTGATGCTAGGGGTAGAGCCTAGTATTCAACCTAATGCACTGCATAAGCCAGGCATAGAATCCATGTCCAAAAAACGATTTCTTTTCTCATTTATAATATGGTGATGAAAGTCAAAGCAAAATCCATTACAGAGGAGAACATGGCATCTGTCCAAGTCTGTTCTGATTTCCTTTGGGATCCCGATGAAAAAAGAATTAAGACTCATAAGAAAAGAAAAGAAGGATGTAGGAAAAGAAATGGAGACTATATGATCTTACAATTCAATGAGAATAGGCACTTCAATTTTATTTGGCTCCTGCTGAACTTTCTCTTAAGAAGACACTTAAGAAGCTAAATTTAAGTACAAGTTAAATCAGAGACTGGAGAGCTCGCTCCTGAAGCATTTTTATACCACTTGACTTCCCTAAAGATATTCAGAAGTTTTATGGCTATGTATAGTCCAACTAGGAATTCAATGCTGAACTCTAAGTTGAGGTGAATAAAGGTAAGAAAGTTATTTTCCCACTTTAGGGAATGATGGGAATTCAAATCTGAGGGTCAATATTACTAACTTTTGTTTTCTCCTGATGAAATCATAGAAATGTGTGCAGATGCCTCAGGGAAAGCTTTGATGTTAGATGATAAGATACATGGGACATTCAAGAAAGAAATGTTATCTGTTGGTACCATGAAGTTAAAAAGTGTTTATGTCCCGTAAATGGAACAGGCAAAGGCTATAATATGGTCTGTAAATCAAAATCAGCAAAGCAGGCTGGAGGAAACAGGATTTCATTTGCTTGGTCTGTGTGTGTGTGTGTGCGTGTGTGTGTGTAGCTCAAAGTTTAGTGGGCTTGAGCTGGATGGGAATTGTATGTCTAGGCTTAGGGACAAGGGTGCAGGCAAACAGAGGTCTCAAGGTCCAGTACATTTGCATCTTGGGCACTGAGAGTAAGCCAGGGTGCCTCAGGAGGATTCAAGACCCCAGCTCACCTCTATCACTATTTCCAGTAAGACATCAACATCAGTACCTCCAGTAAAACATCAATACACATAAAAATGAAAAGGATTGCTTAAAGGGTGAGCTGTTGGAGAAGACTTTGAATTTTAATGTTGGATTCATTCCTATCTAGTGCAGGTGACCTGATGAGTTAAGTGAGCTCTTTAGCAAAAAAACAATGCGGGGTTTTTCCAGTCCCTAAAACCCATCAGGCTGCTGCAGAGAACCTAAAGTTCTGTTTTCACAATACTTCAACTTAAAACGGAGTAAAATTTCTGACATGCAGTAGGATTTCAGCCAATCAGCTTCTAAACATAAATAGTGCAACTTTAGCAAAAAGTTCTAGACATTTTCTAGAAGAAATTTGATTTTTCACATTTAAGATTCTCAACCGCATAGCACTTATTGTCAAAAGGTTATATTAAGATGAGGAAAAACAATCCTCAAATCTCAGTCGCTTATAGTAGTGACATCTTAAATCAGTTCTTTCCACAATTTTTCACAGAGAGCATGAAGGATCCTTCAGCGATAGAGGGAATTTAGGG
This sequence comes from Equus quagga, assembly GCF_021613505.1. Taxonomy (NCBI): domain Eukaryota; kingdom Metazoa; phylum Chordata; class Mammalia; order Perissodactyla; family Equidae; genus Equus; species Equus quagga. The sequence goes on along the minus strand of NC_060274.1, from coordinate 47,519,580 downwards.
ATATAGTTAATAAATGTATTCATATAAGCATTTCTGTTCAGGACACTCCCAGAAAGTCCCATGGAGAGGCCTCTTGAAGCAGAATATTTGCATGTGTTAGCTATCAACTACTGTACAAAAATTACCCCCAAATTACTCAGTTTCTGTGGGTCAGGAATTTGGGAACAATTTACTTGGGCAGTTCTGACTCAATGTCTCTTATGAGGTTGGAGTGAAGATGCTGGCTGGACCAGTAGTCATATGAAGGTTTGACTGGGTCAAGGGTCTACTTCTAAGGTAATTCATTCCCATGCCTGGAAAGTTGATGTTAGTGCTTACAGAAAGCCTTAGCTCCTTGCCACATGGACCTCTTCATATAGCTGCTTGACAGTTCCTAGAGGGCAACCTGGAAATTACTAATGTTCTGCCACCCTCACTTCACTACAGTTTAAGAAATGTATTCATTGAGACAGCTCTAGAAAAATTTGCCCTGGTCTTGCTATTGTTGTCCCCTCCAGGGTGAACCTGAGAGATGACAGAAGCTGCCCCAGCCTCCCTTATCAAGAAAGTGGGTTACAATCTAGCCCAGAATTATGGTACCATTTTTTCTCTACTTTACTGAAGTATCTTGCCATGTCTTTGGACAGAAGTGAATCAAAGTTACCTTTTCTTTGTGGAGTTTCGTCTCAGAACCCATCATTAAAGAGATACAACATATCGTGTGGTAGGCAGCCACACATAAAGTACAGTGTAGTAGACAGCATGCCTCCCAGAGATGCTTACCTCTGTGTACTCACACCTCTGTGTGTTCCTTTCCCACAGGGAATAGAACTGACCTGAGTAAGTTCTAGGACATGGAAAAAAATGACTATTTGTGAATTCCAAGGTGTATGAGTTATCTATTTTTATAGAACTGACTGCTCTCTATAAACTACAATCTTTAAATGATGGTCAGAACTGGCCTTTGATGAGATTAGGAAAGCTGAGTGAAAGTACAGTAAGGGAAGAAGCAAGGATCCATACACACTGGAGGGGAGCAGCCAACCTGGAGTAATGGAGAACTTTCCTGGAGGCAGTGTCTCTTACCTAATTCATTTGTCATGAGATATAAAGCTTAATAACTGTTTGATTTTCATATATACTCCACTATATTTATTCTTTGTAGCTTTTTTGTTTTGTTTTGGTTTGGTTTTCAATATTATCAACCAGATGTGTTAATCTTCAAACTAAAGAGTGCTCTTGGCAAGATCCCCAGTGACCTTCATATTGCTAAATCCAGTGACCAGTTACTGGTCCTCACCTCCCTTGACTGACTGTCAGTAGTGTGATCACAGCTGATCACACCATCTTTCTGGAAACATTTTTCCTACTTTTCTTCCAAGACACCACACTCTGCTGGTTTTCTTCCTAGCTCCCTGTATGTTCCTTTTCAAATTTTTGTTGGCATCTACTGCATCCCAACCTCTAAAAGTTGGAATACCCAAGAGCTCAATCCTTGGGCTACACACTTTGCTTTATATGCATCTATCTGCATGCTGATGATCTCATGGGCATATTTAAAGCACAGAACTTGGCCCTGAATTCTGGTCTTATTTACTCACCTGCTTCCTTGCTATTTCCATTTAGTTGATGATGAGTACCTTGAACTCAACATATCCCAAACTAAACTCCTGATCTTCCCCCCACTCCCAGCCTACTGCAAAAATCCCTTCTCCTTCCATTGTTCCTTTCTCACTTGATAGCAATGCTATATTCTAATTGCTGAGTTCTTTCCCAAGGGAGACATCTTTAGTTTTCCGTATTTCATATACTCCACCCATTCCACTATCAAATACCTTCAGTTCTACCTTCAAAATATATCCAGATGCTAACCACTTATCACCACCATCACTACCACCACCCTGGCACAAGTCAGCATCACCCTCTATCTGGATTATTGGGACCAGCTGCTTAAATGGTCTTTCTGATTTTACTCCCATGCCCTGATAGTCTATTTTCAAAATAACAGGAAGTGCAATTCTTCTAAAATATTTTGTATTGTATCAGTTTGCAGACCACCCCTCCTCAGTGGTTCCCCATCATACTCAGGTAATTGCCAAAGTCCTCGAATGGCTGTACAACCTCAATATCTGTCTAAACTCAATTGCAGCCAAATTGCTCTCCTTGCTTTTCCATCAGAACAGTATGTTCTCATCTTAGAGCCTTGAACTCTCTCTTGTATTGCCTCTGGCAGAAATACTTCCCTCACCTCCTTCAGGCCTTTACATGAAGTCTTTATTTGTGAAATTTTACCTCTCCACCACTTCCTTTCCTTTACTACATTTATTTTCTGATGTAACCCTTTATACCATGATTTACTACATATGTTGCTTATTTATCTGCTTGTTTTCTCTGTCTCTCACTATGGCGGATGCTACATAAGAACAGTTATTTTGTTTTACTGATGTATCCTATTTGAATAGAATGCGCTTGGTATAATTTAGGTATTTGTTGAATGTAAGCATCAACTTAGCAATGATCATGATATATATATATATATAAAATCTCACAAATCTCTACTGTAGATGAATATCATGTTTAGCAAATAACCATGAGGCCTCTCACCAGCAGGCAGTGAAGATCTGCAGAGAATACCTTATTCTTTTACATCACTCTTTCTATATCCAAAATACTGAAGTCTGGGAGGCCTGCTCCATGCAAAGTCAGTCCTCTGGAATCAGTAGATTGCAGGAGAAAGGTGAAGGAATTTTTTCCCCACTTCTGCTCGTACTAGATGTGCTTTTGTTTTAAAAGGCTGGACATCAAGTGTGATTAATTTAGGTGATCTCTCACAGTTTGTGAGGCAAAGAAGTAATCTCAAATATGCCCCAGAAAATTTGGGAAGGACTATCTATCAGCAGGTGACCACCAGAGGACCAGAACATTTGCCGCTGGGACGTCACAGCAAAAGATAGGATCTCACACGTGCTCACATGCAGGCTCATCTGGCCTTGGGAACATGTAGGGACAAGGCCAGCTAACAGGAAAGTGTCAGGCTGGCTGGTTGACTACAAGGTTGGCCCGCAGGATGATGGCCATCCAGACAGCAACTCAACAGTGCCCAGCTGGGCTTCACCTTTCCAGTGAGAGAGATTCCTGGTGGAAATCTGACGACAGGCACTCAGCATCCTTCTTTTCTGTATTGCTTGATCAAAGGGATACAGCCTCCTGCCTGTACCGCACAGACTGAATGAGAGGTGGACACAACCTTTCCAGATACGTTAAGAGTTACTGAACTAAAAGGGAATTTGGAGGGCCCATCATATGTTTTCCTACTGAAGCAAAACCTTGGGTGAAAAATGCTCTCTTTTATACTTATGAGAGATTCCCAGACAAGATATTTATGCTGGGATCTGAAGAAGGACATTAAAAAAAGAAAAAGAAGAACAAGAGATAGTAAAACTCATTGACAAGATACTGCTCCTTGTCATTGCTTTGATTTAGGCACAAGAAATACTCTTCTAGTTATTTGAGACGTACCTGGCTTTTAGAGAATTCAGGTGCTTTTTTTGTTTTTTTGAGGAAGATTAGCCCTGAGCTAACAGCTGCTGCCAATCCTCCTCTTTCTGCTGAGGAAGAGTGGCCCTGAGCTAACATCCATGCCCATCTTCCTCCATTTTATGTGGGATGGCTGCCACAGCGTAGCTTTGGTGCTTATGTCCACACCTGGCATCCAAACCGGCAAACCCCAGGCCACCAAAGCAGGTGCAAACTTAACCACTGTGCCACTGGGCCGGCCCCACATTGTTAAAGGAGGCTACATATTTAGCCCATCCTTAAAAAATAAATGGATAAAAACATGGACATTGACTCCCTAAAATGCTACCATAAATTGATAATTTCCCAATTTTCTTATAGATTGTTTATTTTCACACTCACAAATCTAATTTTTTTCCTATAGTATACCACCTCACCTACAAGCTTTAAAAAATAAAAAAGCAAATAAATTTTCTAAATTATGTATCATTTATCAGCTGTGTGTCCAGATATATATATATATCTCTGTGTGTATATATCTGTGTCCATATATATATATATCTGAACATGAGTTTTTCGTGGGAGAAACAGTAATAACTTACCCGTTATGTTTCAAGGTCATTTCAAGAGTCAAGTAAAAATATTGTGTTAAATTAATTGTAATCTCTAAAATATTGAGCCAGGAAATATATTGGCCTTATATCCTCAGGGTGAAAAGGAACTGCACGTAATTACAACTAAAGGGAAAAAAAAAAGGAATTTTTGCTTGAGGGCAAAACATAAAATGAAGAGGTGACTGTGCTAGTCTGGGCAAGAAATGGCGAAACGGGAGCCCGCCCCCATCAGTGGGATGTGCTCTAAGGGTCTGAGAGGAGAGCTGCCCTTGACTTTCAGCAAGTCTTTATTACCGGAATCCCCCTGCGTTCTCCTTAGGGTGCTTTTTCTCTTTAGGGTGAGGTTCTCTGGCATGCGAGGGGGGAAGACACACAGCAGTGTGACATTTCACTCTCATCAGATGTTCCTCTTAAATGGATCGCAACAACTGCAATGCCCTGTAATGACATTAAAATGACTACAAACCCTAAATTGTTTGCCTCCGCCTTTAGGAATTTTCTCATAGACATTTTCTGGCAATCCCACAGGGTTTTCTAATATTTCATTAGCTTCTCTCCACTGTCATATGCCGGTTGAGAAGAGCCAGAGGGCTTTCACGCTAAATTTAGCCTTTAAAAAATCCATGACACTTGACAAATGGGTTAAAATTTAAGTCTTTTCCACATTGCAGGAGAGAATATTTAGCTGATTACATACTGTAGCCTAAACAAATGCCGTGAGACCTTGAGGTAGGGGTATGGAAGGAAATCATTCTTGTTTCTTCTGCATTTTAATAACTTGATGTAAAGCTGGCAACCTAGATGGCCATAAATCTGACAGAAAGCATATAATGAGAATGAACAAATCCACGCTATGTAATGAATTGTGCAGAGACCTTCCTCCAGGAGAAACACATGGCGAAGTAATAGAAATCATTGTTATAATGACCTACTTTGTGACTTTGCTTCCCCAGACAAAAGGAGAGGCTTTTAGAAGGCAGTGATAGATGGCATTTATAACGGAAGCATTCCCCCCTGCTGCGTGTTCCCCAGCTTCCTCCATGATCCCATCATCTTAAATTCTTCATTCTTCACAATTGTTATTTGATGCCATGAATCTTGGCACATCAGGAGAAGCCTCATTTGCCGTGCAGCTCTGTCTTATGAATGAAGGCTGCAGCTCTCTTACTTGCTGGAGTCAGTTTCAGTTGATTAAATGCAGCATTATTTTAACAACATGTGACAGGTTACACATAGAGGATTTATGGAATGCATCCTGGGAATCCATCCTCAGTCATTAAACACGGGACCTGGCGTGAGGCTGTTAGTCAATGGCCACCGGAGATTACTAGCAACAACACTTGCAATATGGGCACCTAATTTATGATGTTAATGCAACAGAATTTTTTTAAAGATAGATAATGTTATTGAGTTATTTTTATCAATATTATTACTGTTATGACTTGTCTTGTTCATCCTTGAATGCCAGTAAACTAGAAAATAGCTGCAAGCAAGTGAGTCCAGAAAAATAGACAACCATCTTAGGTTATAAAACTCCAAACTCCTATGTCCTGACAGTAAACAGCTAAATGTCAATGGTGAATCTCCACAGAATCTTCTTCTAGAAGATGTTGTTCATTTTTAAAGTGTGGCCCCTGCTTTTTTCCTCACTGTTGAAATTAAATAAAAGAAAACTTATAACCAAGAGATTTTAAATCACTCCTATGGCATTGTCCATAAGATAAAATACTAATGACAAGAACAACAATGGACATCAAGATACGCAATAAGTCTTTCACCTGGAAAAAAGGTGAGGCGATGCCTGCTACGTTCTCTTCATTACACTCATACCTCTGCAGCCAAATGCATAAGCACTGTCATTTAGTGACCTTAACCTTTCTCTCCATTCCACTTAGAAAAGTTTCTCTGGCCATACCCAGCAGTTAGATTTACCAGAAAATTAAGAAATCCATCCTTTTGAAGGGTCTTTGCACTTTGCTTTCATATCTTCTCAAGTTTCTGCGTTTGTCAAGAAGGCAAAATTGAATGGATGACCATAATGCATTAATCACATTTTTAGGTTGTTGTTGGAACTTCTGATACTCTTTTTGAGGGAATTTGTTTGCTATTTTCAATACCAGATTGATTAATCCATTTTCCTCTTTTGATATTCTGTGATTTATTACTTATTTTGGTAATGCCTTTTTAATTCTAGGTCTAATCAGCTAAGCTATATTTTTGGATCCTAAAAAAAGCATTAAATTACATATTATGAATAAAATAGCTCAGGCTGGCCTGGTGGCATCATGGTTAAGTTTGTATGCTCCATTTCAGTGGCCCAGGGTTCGCTGGTGTGGATTCCAAGCATGGACCTACACATCACTCATCAAACCATGCTGTGGTGGCATCCCACATACAAAATAGGGAAAATTGGCACAGGTATTAGGTCAAAAAGAATCTTCTTCAAGCAAAAACAGCAAGATTGGCAACAGTTGTTACCTCAGGGGCAATATTCCTTACCAAAAAAATAAAAGAATAAAACAGCTTTCTCTGTTCAGCATATCATGACTCATGCTCACCCTTATTTTGCTCTGGAAAGGAGCAGGAGGGTGAAAACAGAATGAAAAGAGCAATGGATTTACCTTCCTCAGAGTTCCTTTCACTCAAGATATATCATAGTCTATGTATTTGAAAAACAGTATATATCAGTACTCCATTTGAGCACCAAGGAGAGAGATTTAGGAGCTCAGACCCTGTCTTTCCTCCATCATGGTTACACCAATCTCTCTGAGAATGCTGACATATTTACCTGGAAGCTGTAAAGGCAGATTAAGAGATAGGGGTATTCTTCTGAAAGTCCTCAACATTCAGTGAGATCTTCTCTGAAGCAGGGGTCTGAGCATAATTATGGATAAACACTTCCCAGTGCCCTATAGATGGGAACTCGCCCTGTTTCTGACGTCTCTCCCTTGGGATCCTTCCAAAGACTCTCCCTATGTTCCCTGACCATTTCATGGCATTACCTCCTGAATGCTGCCACTCACCTCTTGGGGACTTGGTCAAAACATTCAGATGGTGGAGCTGGCCCAGTGGTTAAGTTCGTGCTCTGCTTCAGTGGCCAGGGGGTCTCAGGTTGTGATTCCAGGCACAGACCTAGCACCACTCGTCCAGCCAGCCTGTGGTGGCATCCCACATAAAATAGAGGAAGACTGGCACAGATGTTAGCTGTGAACATCTTCCTCACACACAGAACAAAAACAAAACATTCAGGTGAATGGGAAAATCAGTTTAAAGAAATGACCAGGAATCCATTAAAGGTGTTTCCTGGTCCTATAAAATTACCTTACTTCAGAAAAATTAGCATGCTTTACTTACCCCAAATGAAAGCAGTATGAGACGAAAAGCAATCTATGCAAAAAAGATCAGGCCCGCAGGTAAAATTATTTTCCTGTTTTGTCAGTTCACACTTAGTTCAGCATGTTGCTTCAGTTTTCACACTTCCCTGGGATGTCAGTCAATATTTTTTTTTGAAAAAATTGTATGTGAAGATAATAAATGAATCCAGATTTTTGCCATTGGAATTTAGGTTTAATGCGGACACAGAATCAACATAGACCTCATTCTGTCTTAAACTCACCACAAATCAGGGTGTTATCACTGTAGTCTCCATGTAAAATATAGGTCATATTTCCTCTATAATTTTTATATAAAGGAAGATAGTAGAATGTACTTGATTCAATTTAGGAATCTCAGACAATGACATAATTTCTAAATACACTGTATTTTATTTCCTTGGTGTAACATTTGGTTTTGTGTTATACATTGATAGAGTGCTATATCATGAAAAAAGCTTGGCTTTAGAATTAGAAAGTGGTAGGTTCTAATCAATATTCAAGGGAAATCACTGCACCACAAGTTTTAAGTTATCATCAGTAAAATGGGAAAAATTATAACATATAATTGCGGAATAGTTAAATAAATAACTTTTGTATAATTCTTAGCATAGTAGAATGACCAATATCTTGTTGTTATTATTATTATTAATAGGACCATTTCTCCTACCTAACTTGTGAATAAATGGATAAATCAGCCAAGTAAGTGACAAGGGAGATCAAAACAACACCATTGGCATTATAATGGCTGTGCTAAAATGTCAGCTTTGTGGCATAAACATATTCAGGCAGAAAGGAGCAGAGGATGCCTACTCCACAGCGCTGCTTTCTTTCAGGGAATACAGGGGCTGAGCAAGTGAAGGGTGGAGGAGTGGTGGTGTGCTGCCTGTCATAGATGTGCTCCTAAAGATCCTTTCTTCCCTTTCTCCATCCCGCTCACCCTGGGAAGTTGGTCACACACGTACATATATATACATATAGAAAGAGAGAGAGAGGGACAGCGAGTGAGAGAGAGAGACAGAGAAAGATTATGTAGAGAGAGACAGAGACAGAGACAGCAACAGAGAGACAGAAAAAGATTTTAAGGAATTGGCACACTTGGTTGTGGAGGCTGGCAAATCCAAAATCTGCAGGGCAGGCCAGCAAGCTAGAGGCCCAGGGAAGCACTGATGGTTCGTTCTCAAGTCCAAAGGCCACCTGCAGGCAGATTGCCTTCCTCCTCTGGAGATAGCCATCTTTTCTCTTAAGGCCTTCAACGGATCAGAAGAAGTTGACTCATATTACAGAAGGTCATCTGTTTTACCCAAAGTCTTCTGATTTGAATGTTAATCTTAACTGAACAATACCTTCACAATGACATCCAAACTAGTGTTTGAACAAAACCTGGGTACCACGGTATAACCAAGTTTACATATAAAATTAATAATGATAATTACTCTCCTGCTGGCTTCCAGTAGCCACTCCATGCCATCATGGCTTTGGGCCGAGGTGTGATAACAGTTTGGCCATTACCACTTCCAAGTTGTTACACTATCACTTGTGGTTCCACCATACTCGAGCCTTTGCAAAGAGTCACTTTATATGCAAACCCTCCTTGAATTATATTTTTCATGTACCATTTGTTTTTTCTTGAACCTCTCGCCAATATAATAATTGGTATTAGAAGGGATCCGAGGATACAGGCACTTGAAATAAAATTCTGAGATTGGATTGGTCACTTGGAAAATCATGTACAATAAAAGGAATGCATGACACGTTTGTGTATAATATGTGGCATAATCTCTGTGTGGGTGGATGGGAGATGGATGATTTATGCCAACTGATGGCCACATTTAATTCTAATTATGACTGTGGTAGCATGGCATGAAGCGCCAGTAGAGGTGAAGGAGAGAGTAGCTCAAATAGCTGTGATATTTAATTGCTGAGGGAAAAATAGAATACATAAAGAAAAATAGAAATGGAAAACTCTGAACACGCACTTAAGGAAGCTTGAGGAAAACTCAAAGCTTCTGTGGCAACTCTGGAGAAGTCCCTCACCTCCAAGGTGGCTTATGAAGAAGTCACAGGTGGCTATAGCTGAGGGAGAAGCCCAAGAGCTGATCATGATGTGTTTTAATCAGGGCTTTCCCTTGACTCAAAAAGCAGAGTCTGAGACCAGGGCTTTTGTGCAGTTAGTTCATTTTGGGAATAAGCCCGGAAGTTAAGAGAAGGGAAAAGGGAAGAATGAAGTGTGGAAGGAGGGAAAGCCAACACAGAGGTGCACAACATGATTGTCACTGGTGAGAACTGAAGCTTCATCGCACGGGGATGAAGAGCCTTGTAGAGGGCACTTCAAACATTTTGCACTCAAGAGATGAAAAGATGGAAGATTTAGATACCAGTTCCCAACCTCCATTGGTAAGAGCAGCCTCACGCTGTGTGAACTCACTTGAAATTTTAGATTGGCACACACGCATGAGTACCAGGCATATATACCCTCACAGTATCCTACACTGTTTGTCATGGAAGCCTCAAACAGAAAGAACACCTCTGGATGCTGCTTTGAGATTTGATTCCATGATCACAATGGACACAATAAGAACCCAGAATGGTGAAAGGCAGGTGTCCACACTGAACCACCACAGACAACTTGTGCAAAATTACCAAAATAATCCACAATAGTTTTAATAGTTAATAATTAGTTATAGTTTTAAAAAAACAGACATCTGTGCAGAGTTGTCAGATTTAGGGAAAAAGAACACAGGATGCCCAGTAAAATTTGAGTTTCAGATAAACAACAAACTTTTTAATATAAGTATGTTCCATGAAACATTTAAGATTTCATTAAAAATGATTTATGTTTATCTGAAATTGCAATATAACTGGGCATCCTGTATTTTATCTAGCAATCCTAAATCTGTGGCACTGGCAAAATAGTAACAATACCTGATGAAATGAAAATAATTGTCAACCTATTAAAGCGTTGCTTCATATAAACTTTGCTGACTTCCAGAGACCTGCAATGAAATAATGGTTCACTAGTAAGAATAGGGCCTTGGCCCCCATTGGCTCTAAGAATGCGTCCCAGTTGGACCACGGATCCATGCTGTAGTTATTTTCTCAGTACCAGATTATAGAATTCCCACATCAGCTGCCTGGATCGTTACTATGGTAAGAAGGGTCAAATAGAAGCCCCTGAAACTAACCCTACGCACATCAAAATATAAACCCAAAGTATGACTACATCCCTGGGGAATTTCTAGACATCATTGTTACCTTACAGACTAACTCCTACCACATCTTTATTTACCTGATTAACCACTGTAAATGCAAAGTGGGTGGCAAATGATGACTGTGGATTATCATAAACTCCATCTGGGAGCAATGATCACAGAAGCTGTGTTTCTGGATATATTTCCTGGAGAAAATCAACATAGCCTCTGACACTTAGCATAGCTATTGACCTGGAAATTCTTATCAGAAAAGTTCAGAAGCAATTCACAATCACATAGCAAACAAAAGAGCTTTATTGTCTTGTTTCAAGGCTGTGTCCACTCTCCTGCTTGTTGCCAGAATATGGTCCAGAGGAACTCTGATCAGCCCGACATCCTATGTCATTTCTTGCTGGTTCGTTACATTGATAACATTATGCTATCTTGACTCAGTGAATAGGAAGTAATAAGCAATCAGATGCTTTAATAGTCTGCCAGAGGTGGGAGAAGAACCCTATGAAGTTTTAGAACCAGCCATAGTTGCAAAGTCTGTAGAGCTATAGTAGTCAGGGCAGTGTTAGGATATTGAGTCTTAACAAACGAGAGGCAGTTTACTTCACTGTGTACCCTCCACAAAATGTAAAGATGTACAACACTTGTTGAGGTTGGGGAGGTGCTGCTCTGATCCATTTTCCCTGGGAAGCCTTAAGCCTGGCAATTTTGAGTGGGAAAAGGCAGAGGCACAAAAGGGCTTCACAGAAAGTCCAGGCAGCTGGAAAAATGCCCTGGCAATTAAGCCTGAGGAGCCAGCAGCCCCATTGGTGTTAGTGGGGTCTGGGGTAGACAGAAGTGCTGTGTGTGTCTCCGAAAAGTGGCAGAAGGAGAAAGACAGTGCAGACACAAGGATTTGGGAGTAAAGCTCTAACTTCCTAGGCTGACAGCAGTTCTCTAATTGAAAAATAGCTCTTACTTTGTTACTGGGCCTCAGTGGAGACTGACGTGGAACACCACCACATTTCATGACTCAAGCTGCTCATAATGGAATGGGTGTGACTTGAAACAACAAACTGCATAAGAATTTCATAGCAGCATACTATATAAAAAAATTTTTTAAGGCATATAAGAAAGAACAGTCCCAAACAGGTCCTGAAGGACAAATAAGCTGCATGAGCAGGTAACTTGGACTCCAGGTGTCTGCTCCTGCTGCTTTGCCCCTCTCACAGCGCCCACCCTGCAGCCTCTTAGAGTGCGCCTGCATCAGTCAGAGTGGAGGAGAAGGCCTGGAGTTGCTTCCTGCTGGCTGCACACAGCAGCCAGGCCCACACCAGCCCCTGACTTTCAAGCCTCTGCAGTGGTAAGTGTGCTCAGTGGGAAGGATTTGGGGTGGCAGTGGTCCACTTTCTGTGGAAGGATATGTTAATTTATATTAATTGCCAGAGGATAATGGAATTGATGTTGAATTATGTTTTAAAGCCGGTGCAGTCAATGGAACGCCTTTTAGGACTCCCTCATCTTACAGTACTGTTTGATAGAAAGCCACAGCCATCTAATAATAAGTACAGCAAAGACTCGGCAAGTGGTTAACCTTGGCCTCAGCCCTTACCCTGCCTGAGAGGAAAATTCACCTATATGCCATCTCCTCTACAGCACAGGCGTTGGACTTCTTGTTTTTTTAATATAGATAAATATGCAGAGTGGCAGCAGTTTTCATTTGAATTGCCTCTTTCCCTAATATATTCAACCAGTTAATTTTCATCTCCTCTTCAAGGTATGCTTTTCTGGCATTCAAGTTCTGAATTATTAACAACGTATGACGACTCCTTTGAAGCAAGAGAGCTGTGTCACGGGACTCTTGCTAAGGATTTGTCTAGTGAATTGCTATGGAATAGTCTAAGACGAGGATATCTGCCTACTAATTAATGTTTCTCCTTCCCATGTGATTAAACGATCCAGAAATAACTTGGGACCATGTGGTGTATGTGGAGGGTGTCATTTGGGCCTGTGGACAAGCCAAGGAGAGTCCATGTTAGCCCTGTCAGAGTTTGAGTTGGCTAATCTACAACTGCTTACCTAGGCTGAGAAATAATAGTTTAAAAACAGAAAATATCCCTCTGCTCCTTGATATGGATGAGGCTGGTGGAAGAAAATACCCTTTGTCTACAGCTGAGGCTTCACCTCTGGTAAGGCTGCATCTGCATAGGAAGCTTTAGTACCCTGAATTCTGAAGTCTCTGCAACTATAAGACCCAGCATGATCAAGGTCTTGACCTGCTTACTCAGCAGGAGCCACAGCACATAGCACAGAGGTCCAAGTCTCGCCACAGCATTGCTTGCCAGGATGCCTGCAAAGCCAGCATTCGTGGAAGCTACCCACAGGCTTACATTAGCTTAGAACATCTTAACTTATGTCTCTGCAGAGACATCTAAAGCTGAGGTTTGTTTTCTGAGGCCTGAAGCTCACCCCTTACACACTTTTACTTAAACATGGTATTTGCAACCAGCCCACTAAAGGACAATCACTTGTCTTTGGGCAAAGCTGTAATCATCAATCAAGGTCATTCAACCATGTGTTTGAGGGCTTTCCATCTCCTCCCTAAGTTAAAATAGTGAAACCTAGGCCTATATTAGCCTCCCCCACCACCCATGTCAAAATGTCCCACTCATACACTAAATCAAAGACCCAATGACTGGGGAACAGCAAAGTCTCAATAATTTTTTGTATTATTTTTACTCCACCACATTCTATTTTATTTCTTGATGTTTCTGGTACATGGGCCAAATAAATAATAGGCCTCTTTTACATTCACATTCTGAACAAAGTGGGTAATAAAACCGTGGACTAGCGGATGGAGGAAACAAAACTGTACTCATATTCTTTGCTTCCTCACTAATTCCCTGGTTTTGATCTAAAATTAGACATTGCATTGTGAGACATCCCAATTCCTCTTGCTACTTGATGACATCATTTCAACAATTTTATCGTCTGTCTTCTGCATTTATTTATTCATTGAAAAGTCTTTATTGAGGATCTGTTTATGCCAGATGTCATTTGAAATGCGAGAGATACTACAGAGTAAGCAAACTCAGCAGAAAGTATTGCCTTCATGGAGTTTATAATTTAGTGAGGGAGATAGAGACAAAAAAGAATAAATAATTATGGAGAAGATTAAAAGAAGACATTTTGTATAGAGAGCTATACATAGAGGACTGGAATGAGAAATATTGTAATTATACTGAGTATTGCAATTATAAATAGAGCATCAGAAAAGCCCCACTCAATGTGACATTTCATCAAAGACCCAATGAACCATGTGTGGAACTCGGTGCAGCTCTCTGTGAGAATACTCCAGGAGGTGATAACAGGCAATGGGAAGAGCCCTGAGGAGGGAAGCGTGCCTGGTATGCAAGAGGAAGAATGAGGAGATTGTCTGGAGGAGAGTGAGAAGTAGGGCAGAAACAAGAGGGCGGGATCACATCAGGCACCTGTGGCTTTGCTCTGAGTGACATGTGGGGCTCTAGGAAAGCATTGCACTGGGATTGGCATGCTCTGACTCATTGTCAAAAGATTGTTCTGGTCTCTGGGTAGGAATAGACTTCAGGGTAAGGGTGGAAACTGGGATAGCAATCACAGGACTCTGGCAATAATCCAGACAAGAAGTAACAGTGGCCAGGACCAGGTTGGTGGTAGAAAAATGATGTTATTGGATGAAATTTGTACTCAGAAGTATTGGGAAGATTGCTGGGAAGGTGGCAGCATAGGAGGGCTCTGAACTTATCTCCTCTCATGGACACAACACATTTACAACTACCCCTGGAAAAATTACCTCTGAAAGAGAAGCGGAAACTGGATGAAAAGAAACCGCAGTACAAGGGAGGAAGAGGCAGAAATACCTTTCTAGAGAGGAAAAAAAAATCACATCCTAGCCACGGCACTTCATGGCTGGGAGCAATCTTAAGGTACAAAGCTTTCCCTGGAGGAGCAGAGGATCTGAGTGGGAGAGCTTTGCCACAATAAGCAGCTTTTGAACTCAGCACAACCAAGACGAGTGTCATAATATCTGGCTTGGTTGAGTATTAACAACAACAGGGCATACTCCCAGAAAAGCTATGGAACATAAGAGAAAGAAAAGCCTACTCTTAAAGGGCCCACTCACAAATTCATCCATTTCAGAAAGCAACACAAAATCACTCGAAATAAAGGTGCACAGTCCTTTGATGAAAAGAGACTCACTTGATAAGCTCTGAGCACATCTCAGGGAGGCAGGAGGTGACTGGAACCACCTCCTCAGAGAATGAGACATTGGTGGCAGCCATTATTGTGACTTAGTACAGGCATGATGGCACACATGCTGGCAGACGCCATTGGAGTTCTTCCCCTGGCATGTTAGCACAGGGGTTTGCCCTCCCTACTAGAATGCTGATTTAATCCAGTTCAGACAGGGTGGGGAGCCCACCCTAGGGATGGTACTTTTCCACCAGCAAGCCCTCTGGCAACTTGTCACCCCACATAGGCCAGGTGTGCAGGACCTCTACAGCGGGGTGAATGGGTCTGCCTTTGCAGGGCACAGCATGTGTGAGGAGTGGGACTGCATTGGCAAAGTATGTAGGGCCTCTGCAGCAGGGCCAGTGTGTCCATTTCATTGGGGTGAGGCACGAGTCAGGACTGCATGGACAGCATGTGTGGGTCTGTGGGTGGTGTGGCTTGCCAGGTACAGCAGACGTCTGTTTCTCAAACCACCATATAGGGGATCTGCCCTACCTTCCAATAGTGTGCTGCCACACCTAGGACTGTCCCCCCTTAGCTGCACTACTGAGAGAAATGAAAACAGCCTTGCAGGCCGGAGACCTACAGCAATTGTGGGCCCCTGAGCCCAGCAGGAGGCATGCTGGGGGACTACTCACTTAGAAAAATTGCAGCTGGAGTGTGCTACTTGACATTGCAGCCAACTGTGCCAGGGTTCCTGTCACCCCACTAAAGCAACTGAAGGAATCATAGCAGCTGTATGCAACAGAGCATTACACCCAACTTTCCAGAGGGACAGCCTAGCCTTCCAGTGCACCTGCAGTAAGAGCAAGTCCACCACAAGAGAAGCACACATGTAGCCCACACAGGGGACACTCCTGGAACATTTGGAACTGGTGATGAGAGGTAAACCCATTGCTGGGCCTCATAAGGCATCTCTTACATAAGGTCACTTCTCCAAGATCAGGAGGCATAGCTGATTGACCTAATACATAGATATTAGCACAGAGAAATAGGCAAAATGAGGAGACAAAAGAATAAGTTCCAAATAAAGGGACCAAGAAAAATCCTCAGAAAAAGAACTAAATGAAACAGAGATAAACGATCCATATAATAAAGAGTACAAACTAAGAGTCATAAGGATGCTCACTGATCTTCAGAGAAGAATGGATGAACTCAGTGAGAACTTCAGTAAAGAATTAGAGAACATAGGGGCTGGCCCCATGGCCGAGTGGTTAAGTTCGCGAGCTCCGCTGCAGGCGGCCCAGTGTTTCCTTGGTTCATATCCTGGGTACAGACATGGCACTGCTCATCAAACCACGCTGAGGCAGTGTCCCACATGCCACAACTAGAGGGACCCACAATGAAGAATATACAACTATGTACTGGGGGGCTTTGGGGAGAAAAAGGAAAAAAATCTTTAAGAATTAGACAATATAGGGGCTGGCCCCGTGGCCGAGTGGTTAAGTTCGCGCTCCGCTGCAGGCGGCCCAGTGTTTCGTTAGTTCAAATCCTGGGCGTGGACATGGCACTGCTCATCAGACCATGCTGAGGCGGCGTCCCACATGCCACAACTAGAAGAACCCACAACGAAGAATACACAACTATGTACCGGGGGGGCTTTGGGGAGAAAAAGGAAAAAAAAAATAAAATCTTTAAAAAAAAAAAGAATTAGACAATATAAAAATGAACCAATCAGAACTGAATAAAACAATAACAGAAATGAAAAATTAACCAGAGGGAATCAATAGCAGAGTAGATGATACAGAAGAATGGATCAGCGAGCTGTATGAAAGACTAGAGGAAATTGCCCAAGCTGAACAGGAAAGAGAAGAAAGAATTTAAAAAAAGTGAGGGCAGTCTAAGGGAACTCTGGGATAACATCAAGTGCAGTAACATCCATATTATAGGTGTCCCAGAAGGAGAAGAGAGAGACAAAGGGGCAGAGAATCTATTTGAAGAAATAATAGCTGAAAACTTTCCTAACCTAAGGAAGGAAGCAGACATCCAGGTACAGAAAACACAGAGAGCACCAAACAAGATAAACCCAGAGAGACCCACAGCAAGACACATTATACTTAAAATATCAAGAACTAAAGACAAAGAGAGAATACTAAAAGCTGCAAGAGAAAGGCAACAAGTGACATACAAAGGAAACCTCATAAGGCTATCAGCCGACTTCTCAACAGAAACCTTATAGGCTAGAAGGGAGTGGCATGATATATTTAAAGTGCTGAAAGAAAAATGCCTACAGCCAAGAATACTCCACCTGACAATGATATCATTTAGAGTGGAAGGAGAGGTAAAGAGTTTTCCAGAGGAGCAATAACTACAGGAGTTTATCACCAAGAAATCAGCCTTACAAGAAATGATAAAGGGACTTACTTAAGTGGAAAAGAAAAGACTAGAAATAGGAATAATAAAATTATCAAAAAAAATAAATCACTTGCAAAGGCTAATATACAGTAAAAGAAGCAGATCAAACAACTATGTGGCTGACATGAAGGTCAAAAGACAAAAGTGATAAAATTATCTATTTCCAAGATAAGAGGTTAATGGATATACACACACAAAAAAAAGGTTAAATATGATATCAACACATAAAATGTGGCAGGAGGGGAGTAAAACAGTAGAGCTTTTAGCGAGAAGTCTAACTTAATATACCAACAACTTAATATAGATTGTTATTTATATAAGTTATTATACATGAACCTCATTATAATCACAAACCAGAAACCTATAATAAATACACAAAAATTTAAGAGAGAAGAACCCAAACATAATACTAAAGAAGGCCATCAAACCACAAGGGAAGAGAGCAAGAGAAGAACAAAGTAACAGAGAAGAACTACTAAATACTCAGAAAAAAAGTAACAAAATAGCAATAAGTATATATATATCAACAGCTACATTAAATTTCAATGGACTAAAGCCTCCAATCAAAAGACATAGGGTGGCCAATTGGATAAAAAAATAAGACCTACAAAAAGAAGAACAAACCCAAAGATCAGTAGAAGGAAGGAAATAATAAAAATCAGAGCAGAAATGAATGAAATAGAGACAAAAAAAATTAGAAAAAAATCAAGGAAAGTAAGAGCTAGTTTTTTGAAAAGATAAACAAAATTGACAAACCGTTAGTTAGCTCACCAAGAAAAAGAGAGAAAGCACAGATAAATAAAATCAGAAATGAAAGAAGAGAAATTACAACAGACACCTCAGAAATACAAAAGATTGTTAGAGCATACTACCAAAAGCTATACACCAACAAATTGGATAATCTAGAAGAAATGGATAAATTCTTAGAAACATACAACCTCCCAAAGCTGGACCAATAAGAAGTAGAAAATTTGAATAGACCAATCACAAGTAGAGAGATTGAAACAATAATCAAAACCACCCCCCCAAAAAAAGTCCAGGACCAGATGGCTTCTCTGGAGAATTCTACAAAACATTCAAAGAAAACTGAATACCTATCCTTCTCAAATTCTTCCAAAAATTGAGGAGGAGGTGAAGCTTCCTAACTCATTCTACCAGGCCTCATCACCCAGATAGCTAAACCAGACAAGGACAACACAAAAAAAGAAAATTACAGGCCAATGTCACTAAAGAACATTGATGTAAAAAACCTCAAAAAAAACCCCTAACAAATTGAATAAAACAATACATTAAAAAGATCATACACCACGTTCAAATGGGATTTATTCCAGGGATGTAGGCATGGTTCAACATCCAAAAATCAATCAACATGATATACCACATTAACGAAATGAAGAAGAAATATCAGGGACTGGCCCAGTGGCGTAATGGTTAAGTTTGTGCTCTCTGCTTTGGTGACCCAGGGTTTGTAGTTTTGGATCCCGGGCGTGGACCTAGCACTGCTCCTCAAGCCATGCTGTGGTGGTGTCCCACATAAAATAGAGGCAGGTTGGCACAGATGTTAGCTCACCAACAATCTTCCTCAAGCCAAAAGAGGAAGGTTGGCAATCGATGTAGCTCAGGGCCAATCTTCCTCACAAAAAAAACCCAAAAAGAATAAAAATCACATGATGATCTCACTAGATGCAGAGAAAGCATTTGACAAAATAGAGCACCCATTTATGACAAAACCTCCCAATAAAATGAGTGCAGAAGGAAAGTACTTCAACAGAATAAAAGCCATATATGACAAACCCACAGTTAATATCCTACTCTATAGTGAAAAACTGAAAACTATCCCTTTAAGAACAGAAATCAGACAAGGATGCCCACCTTCAGCACTCTTATTTAGTTAGACGTCCTAGCCAGAGCAATCAGGCAAGATTAAGAAATAAAAGTGATCCAAATTGGAAAGGAAGAAGCAAAACTGTCACTAGTTTCAGATGACAGGATTTTATATATACATATCTCTAAAGAATCCACAAAAAAACTATTAGAAATAATAAATGAATATAGTAAAGTTTCAGGATACAAAATCAAACATAAAAATGTCAGTTGCATTTCTATACATTAACAACAAAATAGTAGAAAGAGAAATTAAGAATACAATCCCATTTACAATCACAAAAAAGAATAAAATACCTAGGAATAAATTTAACCAAAGTGGTGAAAGAACTGTACATTGAAAACTATAAAGCATTGTTGAAAGAAATTGAAGGAGACCCAAAGAAATGGAAAGATATTCCATTCTCTTGGATTGGAAGAATTAATATAGTTAAAATGTCCATACTTCCTAAAGCAATCTACAGATTCAGTGCAATCTCTATCAAAATCCCAATGACATTTTCACAGAAATAGAATGAAGAGTTCTAAAATTTATATGGAACAACAAAATAGCCAAAGTAATCTTGAGCAAAAAGAGCAAAGCTGGAGGTAGCACATTCCCTGATCTCAAAATATACTACAAAGCTATAGTCACCAAAACAGCATGGTACTGGCACAAAAGCAGACACACTTATCTATGGAACAGAATTGAGAGCCCAGAAGTAAACTCACACATCTATGGACAGCTAATTTTCAACAAGGGAGCCAAGAACATGCAATGGAGAAAGGAAAGTCTCTTCAATAAATGGTGTTGGGAACACTGGCCAACCACATGCAAAAGAATGAAAGTAGACCATTATCTTACATCATACACAAAAATCAACTCAAAATGGATTAAAGACTTGAATGTAAGACCTGAAACATAAAACTTCTAGAAGAAAACATAGGCAGTATGATCTTTTACATCAGTCTTAGCAGCATATTTTCAAATACCGTGCCTGATCTTGCAAGGGAAACATAAACAATTGGGACTGCATGGACCTAAAAATCTTCTGCACAGCAAAGGAAATCATCAACAAAATTAAAAGACAACCTAACATTTGGGAGAAGATATTTGCAAAACATATATCAGATAAGGGGTTAATATAAAAAATACATAAAGAACTCATGCATCTCAACAACAAAAAAACAAAAAATTCAATTAAAAAATGGGCAGAAGATCTGAACAGAAATTTTTATCAAAGAAGACATGCAGATGACCAACAGGCACATGAAAAGATTGCTCAATGTCACGAATTATTGGTGAAATGTAAATCAAAACTACAGTGAGATATCACCTCATACCTGTCAGAATGCTATAATTAACAAGACAAGAACTAACAGGTGTAAGAAAGTATGTGGACAAAAATAAACTATCATACACTGTTGCTGGGAATGAAAACTGACACAGCCACTATGGAAAACAGTATGGAGTTTCCTCAAAAAAATAAAAATAGAAGTACCATATGATCCAGCGATTCCACTGCTGGGTATTTATCCAAAGAACATGAATACACGAATGCATAAAATACATGCACCCCTATGTTCCTTGTGGCACTATTCACCATAGCCAAGACTTGGAATCAACTTAAGTACCCATCAAGGACAAATGGATAAAGAAGATGTGGTATATATACACAATGGAATAACACTCAGCTTTAAAAAAAGATGAAATCTTGCAATTTACAAGATGGGTGGACCTGGAGGATTATGCTAAGCAAAATAAGTCAGAGGGAGAAAGTCAAACACCATATGATCTCACTCATAAATAGAAGATAAAAACAAACAAACACATAGACACAGAGATTAGATTGGTAGTTCCAAGAGGGTAAAAGGGAAGGGAGGAAGGCTTAGAGGGGTGACAGGGTGCATGTGTGTGGTGATGGATGGTGATTAGTCTTTGGGTGTTGACCATGATGTAATTTCCACAGAAATCGAAATATAATGATGTACACGTGAAATTTATATAATGTTATAAACCAATGTTAGCTCAATAAAACAAAAAAGAAGTATAGGGAAGATATAGTCTTTCCTCTGTTCACCAGCATTTACACATGGATATCTGGCGGGGAGAGCCATGGAATATTATTTGCATAATACTGGACCACGACTATTATATGCACATGCATCTCTACAGAACTGAAGTCCGGCACCATCTCCAGCTCCCTCTATGCTCTATATATTTTACAAAAACTGATAAAAGTCAGCAGTTTGCTAACTTAAGCTACTACAGCCTTATGGGGCCGGCCCTGTGGTGTAGTGGTTAAGTTCAGCACACCCCACTTCTGCAGCCGCAGTCTGTGGCTAGGGATCCTGAGTGCAGACCTATATCACTCATCAGCCTTGCTGTGGTGGGGACCCACATACAAAATAGAGGAAGACTGACACAGACGTTAGCTCAGGGCTAATATTCCTCAAGGGAAAAAAATCCAGATTGGCAACAAATGTTAGCTCAGTGTGAAGGGCAGATCTTCCTCAGGAAAAAAAAGTTACTACAGCTTTAAATAATAAGTTGATATGTAAATATAGATATGAGCATTATCTGACATACAAATTATGCTGGGCCCCTCTATTTAGTCCGAGTTAGTACAGTTTTGTCATCTGAATAAATTTAATTGCATGTTTTTTCATTTAGCTTGATATATAAATATATCTCAAATAATTGCACCAATTTTTCAAAACCCAATATATTAGGTTATATTCTTTTCCTAATTTTGTCCATTATAAAAGCAACTATTTCTTGTAAAATGTGCCTAAAATCCTCATTTTGATGCTCAGTTTGCATTTTCCATCTTTACTAACGTCACCATCCTTCATTACCTAGCAACAGAAAATTGCATTTACTTGAAGCCTATTCCTTTCATCATATAATTAATTAGGAAGTTAATTAATATCAGGCATATTGTTGGCCTCTGTGACACTTTCTTAAATAGTTCCTTCCTGAAGACACTGTCATTTATTTTAGTTGTAATTAATGGTCTTTGAACTTCAGTTCTCTTTAATGTCAAAACTCATATTTAACTCACATTGAATTCATTTTCTAGGTGAAACTTCATCCACATTATTGTGTTACTTATTGGTTAAAAATCTCATTGTCTTCTGATATCTGGCTTGAGCTTATTTTTGAGTACCTTTAAATTCCAGACAATTCAAGACATTGGTATGACAATTCAAGATTTACCAGACACTTTCTTTCTCAGCTGTTATTACGTATACATAATTTTTAAATTTTTTATTTAATGTAATGAACAAACTTCTCTTCAGTCATGACAGGCTTTGTGGAAATTTCTACTACTTCCTTGACTTTGCAGAAACTTGACTATAGTCTCCTCTATGTTTTCCTTTATACACATATATGATTAACTTTACACTGTTCCTCATTCACAAGTGTAGTATCTCTGGGAATTTGGGGTAGTGTTCTCCTTGTTCCCCACTACATCTTGTATTTTTCTTCTCAGTGCCTAAGTCAGTACTCCACTAAGAATCACACCTATGAGTGACATCCTAGTCCCCTGAACCCTGAGGCTGGGTGAGGGGCTCATCACATTATGCCTCATCACATTACGTTTGTTACTGTCTTTGGAGTGTGTCTCCCTCATACCCTAAATCTGGAGTAGGGATGAATACTCCCCAAGCAGACCAGCACAGACAGCAGACACCCCTTCCTGTCGCTTCCCATGACCCCCATGGGTGGGACCTGCACAGCCAGCCACTGGGTAGGGGGAATTTGCTGGATGCCAGTTCTCTGTAGCTATTCCACCTTTAAATTTTTTGCCTCATGTAGTTTGCTGCTTTCCTAGAAGTGTAAAGGGACCTTTCTCCTTGGAGGCCTGTCACCTGATGAGAGTCAGCCTTTAGTGGGTTGTTGCAACTTTAGTTTGGGACATGGCTTTGAGCGGCAGAATCCTCATCAGCTTAGCATTCTGAAGGTGGATTACTCTGAGCAGCCTGTAGACATTTTTCTCGCAGTTCAATTCTTAATTCTTTTCACTTCTTATCAAAGTATTGCATATATAAAGAAAAGTGTATGCTTCATGTGCTCAGCTTAATTGACTTGCATAAAATAACCATATCCATGACTTCTCTTTCACCACATTACCAAAACGACTTTTTCCATATCACCAACAACCTCCATATTGCCAGATCTAAAATCCACTCCTCTCTATGCATCTACCCAAACTCTGCAGCTTCAAGGGTTGACATATATGCTCTTTGCCACAACAGTCAACTCTATGGTTTTTCTGAAGACAGTTTCCCCTGATTTCCCTCCAGGCCCTCTGGATGCTGTTTAATCTCATCTTCTGGCCTTTCTATCCTACAGCTAAATTTTCCCGCATTGCCATATTCGATCCAGTGCCTTCATCTTTGCCTTTCTATTCTATCCCTAAGTTACCTCAACCATTTTCCTGGCTTATTTATCATCTTATTCCTCTCTCTCATGCACATCCAACAAGTCTTCTTGGATATCCTTAGGCATCCAAAAATAATATCACCAAAAGATCACTCTTCTCACCCCACCCTCAATTCTGAATCCATTCTTATTCCAATCTTCTCTAATTCAATTCTCAGGAAATGAAACTCCTACCACTCAGCTATTTAAGCCACAAACAGATGCCTGTCTTTCTTTCAGTCAATTCTTCAGCAAGCCAAGTGATTTTCATATATTAAGAATATCTTATTTTTTGTTATCTAAATCCATCTGCCACCATATTTTCCAAATATGCCACCATCTCTTGGTGAATTGCTATAATGGCCTTCTTACTGAACTCTCAATTTCCTCTCCTGTCTTCCTCAAATCTGCTTTCCACTTAGACAATGTAGCAATAGCAATTGTTTGAATCAATAAATTGAACATGATGCTTCTATTTAAATCCTTCAAGTAATATCATTCTACTAATAAAATCCAAGTCTTTATTAAGGCTTAGAAGGTCTTGTGTTATTTGGCACCATGAAATCTATAAGCTCATCTCAGAGCACTTGTCTTCACTTGCTACTCTCTTGCTGTGTGGCATGTCTGGGATGCATCTTTCTCACTTCAAAATCTTCATCCATGCAATTGTCTTTGTGTGGAACATTCATCATATGACCCTTCTCAAGCTTAGTTCTTTCTCATCCTTCAGATATTGGCTTAAATGCCACATTATCAGCAAGCTGTTGCCAATTGAGACCTCCTTCATTATCTTTTATAGAGTTTTTTTGGGGAGGGGTATATTCCACAAGTTGTAATTAAAATATTTGTGAGTTTTTTTGGTTTGCATTCTTTTCATTGCCTATCACCCTCACAGAGTGAAAACTTCATAAGGTCAGAGGCTGTTTGTGAAATCCACCAGTGCATTCCCTGTGTCAGGTGCAGCATATGGCACATTGGTGGATGTGCAATAAATAACTGTTTAATCAATGTAGAAAAGTACTCTATACTTTTAAAGATGTGAAGGCTGACCTTCAGTAAAATTAAAGAAAGTCTATGTACTGGCAAAAGTCCCTGCATGTATCTCATTTGATGTTCATAATATTTCTGGGGAGAGGCACGGCCGATCCCATCTAAAGCTGTGGACCTTTTCTTCAGTACTGTTTGAGGCGAGCAGGCACAGTACTCGTCGCTTTATGGAGGTTGTCAATTTTTCATTACCTGAATTTGCTGTTCCTATTTTACAAAAACAGCCTTAAAAAAAGTCCTGTTATTCAAATACATACATGGTTAGGAAATTGCAGAATCAAAATTGAACATTGGTGTTTATGCTACTAATTTTCAAGCTTCTAAACATGACCTTTATTGTCTCCCACTCATGGGAAACCACTGGGACCTGCATTAGTTTCCAAGGGCTACTATAACAAATATCATAAACCTGGAGGCTTGAAACAACAAAAGTTCATGCCCTCACAGTTCTGGAGTCTGGAAGTCCAAAATCAAGATGTTGTCAGGGCCATGTTCCCTCTGGAGGCTACTGGGGAAGACTTTCCTTGCCTTTTCCAGCTTTTGATGGTTCCATGAGTTCTTTGGTTTTGACTGCATAACTCCAATCTCTGTCTCCATCTTCCATGGCTGCCTTCTTCCTGCGTTCTCCATATCTCTCCTTCATCATAAATACACCAGTTTTTGGATTTAGGGCCCACTCTAATCCAGTATTTCTCATCTTAACTACATTGCTTGATTATCTGCAGAGACCATATTTATAAACAAGGTCATATTCACAGGTTCCTAATGGAGGTTTGGACTTCAACATCTCTTTGGAGGTATACAATTCAACCAACAACAAACTGCTCAAAAAGAGGAAGGATCCACGAATGCTCTAACATGGAAAATTCTTTTCAAAGGGAGTTTCCTCACCCTGTTGCCATTGATTCCTAACATTCTCAACCTCCGGTAGAAAGGTAATCTGGTACAAATTTCGAAAACTTTTAGCTAATGAGAGAAATAAAAGATTCAGGCAGAGCTTGTCTCCACTTCGCCAGTTGCTGTTCTTGGGACAGGACTCAGATGCCAATATTTGAGAATTCTCACTAACATAACCTAGTGGGAAGAGAAGCAAACTAAGGGGAAAGTATGCAAAGCAGGGAAAACTGAAGATAGAACTCTCCAAAATGGAAGCACAGAAAAACTTCGGAAATACTCAGGGTCTCAGCACGAGAAAGATAGCCAACCTTCACTCTTATTATGTGAATGAAAGGACCCAAAGCCCAAGGTAACCTTTTGCAGGAACAGGATACCCCATAAGAAGACAGAGTTACCCTGAAGCAGGACATTTATCTAAACATTCAGAATATTCCAAACCCTATTTTCCTAAGAAATGGTGAAGATAGCTTCAGGGAAGTGCTCATCCTTCCAACTGTTCCTGACAAATACCAGGCCCTGAAATTGGTGCCTTGCTGTCAAATTGCAGTTAGGAGAAGAACAGACCTCAGCCAAGTGAGGAGAGAGCATATTAAAGTGTGTAAACGTATAGAAGGAGCCGCCAACATTAAACAGGGACAAGATGAGAAGTAACAGCTTCTTAATTATGCACATATGTTACAGCCAAAAAGGAAAGCAGCTTAGCAGGCACACAGAAATTAAACAATCCATTCTTTAAAAAAGTGTATTCTAAGTCAAAGAAGAAGATTCCCAATGAGTCCTTTTTAATTTAGAAGTACTCAGAAAGACATGAACTAAATAAAAGCAAAGATGAAAATGTAAAACATCCTAAGAAAATTAAAAGGGAGATCACAGTGCTAAGAAAATAATTCGAGGAAAAAGACAAACCATGAGTTAGAAATATCTTAGAAATATTAGGACAGAGACTTAGCTGAAAATCACATTACTCTCATGGCTTGAGTTAATTCCATTGAATAAGAGAAATAAAACAAAAAAATATAAAGTAGACGATATTTTAAATGGAGGTTAAAGTCAATCCAATGTGAATTTAAGTTCTAATGTGAAGAAACCAGTGCATGGAAGATAGTATGTTTTTAAAATGTAATAAAGATTTTTTCCAAAAATAAAGAAATAATTAAATCTAAAAGTTAAAATACATCCATCTATTTCCCGATCAACCAGTTCGATATTCAATAGTATGAATTGGCAACTGAACTTTGAGAATAAGCACAGAATTCTTCAGAAGTGCAAACAGAAATCACTTCTATAGGAAGAGAATACTAAGACTAAGCTGAGACTATTCAAAGCAACTTTAGATCCATCGAAAATTTCCCTCTCTTCCTTTTTTTCTTTTTTGAGGAAGATTAGCCCTGAGATAACTGCTGCCAATCCTCCTCTTTTTGCTGAGGAAGACTGACCCTGAGCTAACATCGCGCCCATCTTCCTTTACTTTCCACGTGGGATGCCTATCACAGCATGGCTTGCCAAGCGGTGCCATGTCCGCACCCGGGATCTGAACTGGCAAACCCCGAGCTGCCACAACAGAATGTGCGCACTTAACCGCTGCACCACTGGCTGGCCCCTCCTTCTCTTGGTAATGCTTCATGTCTGAGTGCTGCTACAGGAAATGCACAGTATGCTGATTGTTATCATCACCAATTCTTTATTGGCAGCCTCAGCTGGCCCTTGATGCCTTTAGACAATCACTTCATATATATTTGACCAGCAGTTTTGTGTGCTGTTCCCTATTGTCAACATCCTAGACTTTAATTATTTTCCTCGATCAACCTTATTTACCCCACCGCTTCTCTGTCTCTCCCAGGAGACGATGATTATGCCATCTCTCTCACAGAGGAAACTGGAACCAATAAGGTTAAAGTTACTTTAACTTTCTATCCCTAAACATATAGATTTTCTGATAGCTACAGTTATCCTCTTTATCTTCCCTCTGTTCTCAGGGAAAGGTGACCGTTTTCCTGTTCAAGGCCACTATGCCCTCCTAGATTCTCCCACCAGGTCTTCTTTGGCTCCTGAAAGCTTATAGAACAAAGCCTCTCACACTTGCTTTAGTCTGGCATGGAAAGTCCTCGTGCCTTTCTCTCCCGCCCTGTCTTCCTCCTCACCCTCTTCCATACTCACATGGCCCCACTCTTCAACCAAACCAGTCTTCTTCAAGAGGCCTCCACATGCAAGTTCTTTGCTCACACTTCTGTCTCTCCTCGAATATCCACCCCATATGTACTTTCATAACTTTGTTCAAGGAGTCATAACTTGATGAAAACTCATTTCATTCTTTTGGGTAGAAGCGGGCCTTCTATTCATTATGTGTTAATGAATCTATACACAATTATAGAGTATTAGCTTTTACAATGCACAGCACATTTTTCTTTAAAAATCTCACCTCTCCTACTGATGTTTGAAGCCCTTGAGGTTGGATTATTCCATATTCTTCTTTGGTTCCTGATATCTATCACAGTGGAGACCACCTGAGACAGTCATTAGGTGTTGGTTGAGTTGAGTGAATTGACTGAGAAACAGGTAGGTTAAATCACAGGTCATATATCTAACCTCTGAAAATGCCTATGTTCCAAATTAGGCTTTTCAGACTATAAAATAAGGGCCCTTTCCACTGTGCTTATGGTCTCCCAAAAGAAAATTGTTTCTTAATTACATGGTTTTGTGTCTAAATGCAATTCAATTACAGTTGTCAGAAAAAAACTGGAACCAAAGGCATGAGGAGGAATGAATCTCACTCTAGTGCAAAGTGGCTCAAGATATCTACTGGTCATCAATTACTGGTGCTGGTACAATCAACTCTCCATTCAAGGGTGATATTTGTTTTTCTTCCTGAAGAGTATGGATTGGAAGTGGGGGGCATTATATATTCACACACTTTCAATGTCTTCCTGCTTAGGTAGTACACCAATGTTTTATTGTTCATAAGTGGCAAAAATGCAATTTCCGTGAAAGCTCACATCAATATGTATTGGGTTATTAAGCCTTGGTATTTAAATCTCCATCTGATGAAAACACAAAATAAGTTCTGAGTAGTACGTGTCAGAACATTTAGAATATTCATCCAACAAAGATTTGCTTGCTGAAGTGATAAAAAATATGAACTCAAAATAATAAGGGATAAAATTCAAGGAATGTTGAGTACCTAATCACATCACAAGAGGAAAGAATTGTGGATCATTTAACAGTTGCTTCTGATCTGTCAGAATTAGATGATGATGCTTCTTTCCTTTCTTTTATTTTTTTTGTGAATATTTTACATTTTTCATTTATTTCCTTATACTTTATCATCCCCTCAAAAACTTCTTATTACCAAATATGCTGGTCAGCTAAAAAAATGATTAATTGATCTTTTTCCTGTTGCAGAAGCCTGATGCTATTATTCAAGAGTTTGTTCTTAAACGAATTTTTGCTTATTATCCAATTTTGCCTCTGTATTTGACGTATAAAGGGGTTGTGACAGGTCGGGGTTTACCCGGGAATGTAGATTTGTCCACTGCAGACTTGAGAATCAGATTTCTTTGATATTCTCATGCCTTAGGTAGGTTTTCCTGAGGGCTTCATCAAACCTACATCCAAAGCTGGGTTTTGCCAGATGCTTTCTCTATGATATCGCAAATGTTTGTAACACTCTTGAACTCTGATTTCTGTAAAGCTTCTATAATACTATCTCCCACACAGACCGTCATGCAGATTTAGTGACATATGGTCGGGTGGGAGAGTAGCAAAAACAAAGCACATACTGGACCTCCAGAATAAGTTTGAGCACCAGTGGTTTAATGCAAACAGTGTGATTTTGAAGCAGCAAGCTGTTAGTTTGCTTCCTAACTCTGCCACCTATTTCTTGTGTGTCAGTAAAGTCTTATATCAAATACAGATAAATTTGTCCATCTTTTTTTTTCTTTGCTGAGGAAGATTTGCCCTGAGCTAACATCTGTGCCAATCTTCCTCTTTTTGTATGTGGGTCACTGCCACAGCAGAGCCGCTGACTAGTGATGTATGTCCACGTCTAGGAACCAAACCTGGGCCTCCGAAACGGAGTATGCCGAACATAACTACTAGGTCACTGGCCCAGCCCAAATTTGTCCATCTTTAAAATGCAGCTCTCAACACCACCATCACAGGGCTGAATCTAAAGCACTGGGCACAAAAGTTTGCACATAATAGGTGTTCAACAAACTTTAGTTTCATTTCTATTTAATCAAGATCATTGAGTCCCTTAAAGTTAATATGCTAACAATGCATTTTCTAGACCTCTCAGGGAAACTCAAATTTTAATTTCCTCTTATTAATGGCATACACTGTTCACATAAAAAGCCTTATGTACACAAATAAATGTCTCTTTATATCAACATTCGAGATATGAATTCTTTGAGGACAAAAATAATGACTGAATAAATGACTGAGATTTTTGAGGCTGAATTTGTTAATAATAGAGAAATACCTCTCTCATAGTAACTGCTCCTTAAATAATTGCTAAATAAATAAATATCAAATAATTATACATGTTCAAATTTTACATCTGTTTGGGAGAAAGGGTCAGAAAACTGGTAAGTAATCACTTTATTGCTTTATTCCTCAGTTCTCTATAGGTCTCTTGAGATGAACCTACCCTTCCAGCTCATAATGTCAGAAGGAAGATGCAATAATGGGAAGCGAACAAGTTCATTCAGACTAGACAAATTTCTATGCTCTCCTTTAGCTCAGCTAACACAGCAGTTTTACAATTACAGATATTCCTTGAATTATGATGGGGTTACATTCCGATAAGCACAGTGTAGGTTGAAAATATCATAAGTCGAAAAAGCATTTAATACACCTAACCTACCAAGCATCATAGCTCATCCTAGCCTACCTTAAATGTGCTCAGAACAATTGCATTAGCCTACAGTTAGGAAAAAGCATCTAACACAAAGCCTATTTTATAAACAAGTCTTGAATATCTCATATAATTTGTTAAATACTGTAGTGAAAGTGAAAAACAGAACAGTTGTATGCATACAGTGTGGTTGTCAGTGCCTTGATTATTCAACCTTGTGACTGAGTGGCTGACTGGGAGCTGTGCTCACTGCCGCTGCCCAGCATCATGAGAGAGGTTCCTACCTCATTCTGCTAGCCTGGGAAAAGAGCTAAATTCAAAGTTCAGTTTCTACTAAATGCATATCCCTTTTGCACCATTGTAAAGTTGAAAAATTATAATTAGGACCATCGTAAGTTGGGAACTGTCTGAACTTGATTATCAGTCTCATTACTAGTTTCTGAATTCTACAAAAAACGGAAATATATTGATATTCATGACCTGTGTGACATGACATTTGGAACATACTCAAGAGATGCTATTATGCAAGTGGATGAAATAATGCCCACATAAGTAAATGCAGGAACTAAGAAGTTAAATACTTCTTATGAGCCTCTGTGTATTAGTCTTAGCTATTTTAGCAAATACAAGAAAAGATCTGCATGTGTCTGGAATACATTTTTGTGCCAAGAGAATGGCTCTTTATAACAACCCTCATTATAAAACTATTTACAACTTATATTCTACATCTACTTTCAAACAAAAAGAATACAAACTTTTGTGCTTGACCATTGACAAAACTTAAATGAACAGATGATCATAATTGCATCATATTTTTCCTAGAGAATAGACATTTACTAATATTTCACTTAGTTCAAAACTTCTAAAGTTGATTGGAGATAGATCTTTACAAAGTAGCTTTTAAGCACCTAACTCGTCAAGTCAAAAAAACATTTTGTTTGTTAAGATTCACCATCAGATAGCCCTTTTGTTCATACTTTCACTCAGTTGAGTGTAATTAAAGGTTTAGATATATTATACATGTTGATTATAAATATCAGGTGAGTTGAGACGTACTGTATTTTCATGTGACTAAAACCCATACCTAATTGGTATTATACAATCATGGAAAACTAAACATAGAATACTATTGCTTTCTTTAATGACTTTATTTTTTATTAATTTTTCTTTGATAGACTTATTCCCGAAATAACCTACTGAGTTGATTGGCCAAACTTAGCATTTCTAATGAGAATTGTTGTATAGATTTCTACCTGATTCCTTAATAAAAATCCTGGTTTCTTTGGGAAGCAGCAATACACCCAGATAAAAATTATCCTCCCTTGCTTCTCCAATAGTTAAGGATGGCTCTGGATACCATTGCTGACTACCGAGATAAAATAGATGCCTAGGACATACCACAAGCTAATTAAATCTTTGTCCTGTTATAGCCTTACTCATTCAGAGGATTTCACAGTGGATGTCAGTCAAACCTCGACGTAATTCCTAATGAAATGTTTATTTAAAAAAATACTGTAATAATTGTAGATTCACCTGCAGTTGTGAGCAATGATCAACAGAGCTTACATAAACTTTTACCCAGTTTACCCTAAAGGTAACATCTTGCATCACTATAGTAAAATATCACAACCAGGAAACTAACTTTGATACAATCCACCTACCTTCTTCAGATTTTGCCAGTTTTATGTGTACCCACTGTCTGTGTGTGCACTTATTTTTATGCAAATGTATCACACATGTAGATTTGTGAACCACCAATAGTCAAGATACAGAATAGTTCCATTTCAAAATCTTTCATGCTACCATTTTATAGTCACACTCTCTCTCTTCCCACCTCACTAATCTTTGGCCATCATTAAACTGTTTTCCGATTCTATAAATTTGTCACTTCAAATTGCAATATAAATGAAATCACACAGAGTATAAACTTTTGATATTGGCTCTTCTCCCCCAGAATAATTCCCTTAAGATTCATCCAAAGTGCTATAAATATCAACAGTTCAGTCCATTTTATTGCTGAACAGTATTCCATGGTATGGATGTACCACAGTTTGTTTAATCGTTCACCGCCTGAAGGACATATGGGTTATTTCCACTTTATGACTATTAAAAATAAAGCTGCTGGGAATATTCTTACATATATTTTCCTGTGTAAAAATAAGTTTTCATTTATCTTGAATAAATCTCCAAGTGTACAACCACTAGGTCATATGATAAGCTAATATCTAGCTTTGTAAGAGAAAGCTATACTCTTTTTCAGAGTGGTTGTACCAGGTTACGTTCCCACCAGCAATTTATGAGCGATCCAGCTTCTCCACACCCTCAACAGTGTAAATTGTCATCAGTAGTAGTTATTCTGGGAGGTGTATAATGATATCTCAAAGTGGTTTGAATTTGCATTTCTCTAATGGCTAATGATTCTAAACATATTTGCATATGCTTCTATGCCATCTCTACGCCCTCGCTGGTGAAATGTCTCTGTATTTTTGGCCCATTTTCTAATTGAAATTTTTTGCTATTGAATTTTGAGAGTTTTTTATGTATTCTAGATGCTAAGTTCTTTGTCAGATATGTGGTTTGCAAACACTTTCTTCCAGTTTGTAGCTTGTCTTTTCATCCTCTTCACATAATGCTTTCACAGAAAAACATTTATTGTTTATATGAGGTCCAGTTGATTACTTCTTCCTCTAGATTGTGCTCTGATGGCAAGTAGAAAAACACTTCACTTAGGCCTACATCTCAAAGATCTTCTCTTGACTTTTTTTTCTAAAAGTTTTATACTTTTACTTTTTACGTTTAAGTCAATGATCCATTTCGAGTTCATTGTTTCTTTAGTTAACTTGTATAGATGGCGTTAGGTTTAAAGTCCATTGTTTGCCCGTGAATATCTACTAACTTCAGCATTTCTATTAGATAGCTCTTCTACCTTTGTCAAAAATCAATTTAGCACATTTGTGTGGGTCTATCTGGGTTCTCTATTTTGTTCCATTGATATATGTGTTTATTTCTATATGAATAGTATATTGTCTTGATTACTGTGGCTACATGTTAACCTTTAACATACAGTAGAGTGATTCCTCCCACTTTATTCTTGCTCATCAGGTTGGTTTTATCTATTTTAGAGTGTGAGCCTTTCCATATAAATTTTAGAACAAATATTTCTATAAAAACCTCACTGGGTTTTTATGGTAATTGCATTAAACCTATAGAACAATTTGGAGAGAACTGGCACCTTTGCTACGTTAGTCTTCCACTCCATGAAAATAGTATGTCTCAATTTACTTATGTTTCCACTGATTTGTTCCATTGGATTTTTATAATTCTTACTACATAAATCTTGTATGTGACATGATAGTTTTATATCTACGTATTTCTTGTTCTTTCAAGCAATTGTAAATTGTATTCTCTTTCATTTCAGTTGCTATATATTTGCTACTTATATATACAACTTCGATTGTTTTGCATGTGTTGAGTTTTTATTTTGCAAACTTATCGAATTCTCTTATTAGTTCTAAGAATGTTTTGGTAGACCTCTTGGAATTTTTTTTTAAAGATTTTATTTTTCCTTTTTCTCCCCAAAGCCCCCTGGTACATAGTTGTATATTTTTAGTTGCGGGTCCTTCTAGTTATGGCATGTGACATGTCACCTCAGCATGGCCTGATGAGGGGTGCCATGTCTGCGCCCAGGATCCAAACCAGCAAAATCCTGGGCCACTCAAGCGGAGGGCTAGAACTTAGCCACCAGGCCACGCAGCCGGCCCCGACCTCTTGGCATTTTTTACGTAGATAGTCATGTCATCAACAAATGGGGACAGATTTCTCTCTTTCTTCCCAATCTGTGCAGCTTATATTTCTTTTTTTAGCCTTATTGTGTTGGCAAGAGTTTCCAGTACTATGTTTAAAGAGAGTGGTGAGAGCAGGCATTCTTCTCTTTTTCTAAACCTTAAGGGGAAAGCGTTCAATTCTTCATCATTAAATATCACGTTATCTATGGCTTTTTTTTTTGTAGATTTACTTTATTATGTCAAGGAAGTCCCTCTTTTCCTAGTTCATTAAGAGTTTTGGTTTTCTTTTTCTTGTCATGATTGGGTTTTGAATTTTGTCAAAAGCTTTTTCTGCACCAATAAATATGATCATATCACATGATCTTTCTTCTTTAGCAGACTGATAAAACTATTCAGATTTTCTACTTTATCTTGGCTGTGTTTTGATAGTTTGTAGTTTCAAGGAATTGCTTCATTTCTACTAAGTCATTAAATTTATGAGCATAAAGGTGTTTGTTATTCTCTTATTAATTTTTCATGGTAGCAGGATGTTTATTGATATCCCATTTCATTCCTGATAGTGATTTGTGTCTTTCCTGTTTTTGTATTTGTCAGTCTTGCTAGACTTTATCCATTTCATTGAACAAACAGCTTTCCTTATGTTGATTTTCTCAATTGTTTTCCTTTTTTTATTTTATTGATTCTTCTAAACTTTAGTATTCTCTTTTTTGCTTTACATGAGTTTATTTTGCTTTTCTTTTTGTATTTACTTACAGTAATAACTTACATTATTGATTTGAGCCCTTTTCTCTTCTAAGTATTATGTGCTATACAAATTCATCTCAGCACTGTTTTAACTGTTTCCCATATATTTTGATGCATTTTCATTTCCATTAATTTCTGTATATTTTTTAAAATCCCTTTAAGATTTCCTCTCTTACCCATGAATTGTTTTGATGTTTGTTGGTTAATTCCAAGTGTTTGGATATTGTCATTTATCTTTCCTGTTATTGATTTCTAGATTGATTCCATTATAGCCACAGAACATATTTTGTGTAATTTTAAGTTTTTTGAATTTTGATTTATGGAGCAGGATATAGTCTGTCTTGATAAACGTTCTATGCCCTTTTGAAAAAATGAGTATCTCTGTGGTTAGCTGGAGTGTTCTGTACGTGTGTTTAAATCCTGTTGGTTGACTGTTGTCAGATGTTCTACATTCTTGCTGGTTTTCTATCTAGTAGTTCTTTCAAATGCTAGAGTGGAGTGCTGAAGCCTTTAACTATAATTATGGGTTTGTCCATTTCTCTTTTCATCTTTCAGCTTATATTTATCTTTTCTCTAGGCTCTTGAGATATCCTTGTGTAAGAGAATCAGAGCACTGCCTGACAACTATTCCATGGGGCAGGGGCCTGGAGTGGAATGTCAGCTCTCCATTTAGCCCCATAAACACTGCTAAAGGGGCACTTTTTCCCATTGCTGTTTGGATTGAGTTTGTTAAATATTGCCAAAAAGATTTCTGTTCTTTGAGTCCACCATTTCCCGAGTCCTTTGTCTATCAAGATAGGCTTGCTTGGAAATTTTGTGTATCTGGCTCCAATTTGGTGGCCTTTGCAGCACCCTTTTTTGGGAGGCAGTAAGGTGCCATTTCTTAAGTCCAAGAATCTCTAGACAACCCACCTTCTTCTTTCCCCTTTTCAGAGTCTTCTCATGGTGATTTGCTGCATTATGTGCAAGCTATTTTATTTGTAAGAGGGAGCACTTGGGAGGAATGGAGCTATGCCTTCTTGGTCTACAAAACTGATTTATTTACCAGCTTTTGCCATTCAACTCTCTCCTTAGTTCATTTTTTTTTTATAGGTTAGGGGTTAAGATATAATTGGCATAAGCAGCCCTGTAACTCTGTACATTTGTAACGTGTTCTATTCTGTTTCAATCCTTCTTACAAACCGGCTATCTCTCCCCTGAGCTCATTTCTTAGAGTTTCTTTTCAATTGCAACTTATAATAATCGTCTCATACCATATATGTTCTGTTTGTTCAACCTCTTCCTTTAAAGTTACAAGTTAATTGAGAACGTTATCTGCTTTCCAAGATATCTCAGGCAAGTGTGTTAGCAAATGTTTCTCACTGCTGAGAAGGATCACCATAATGCCAGACTCCAGTATAACTTTCTTGATCACCTGCCAACCGAGAACTAAGCCAGAGCTCCACAATTTAGGTTTCTATTAAAGAAACAAGCCTTTAAGAGCCAACTTTTATTTTTTTAGTTTTTGAGGAAGATTAGCCCTGAGCTAACATCTGTGCCCAACTTCATCCACTTTATATGTGGGATGCCTGCCGCAGCATGGCTTGACGAGCAGCGCAAAGGTCCACACCTGGGATCCAAACTGGCAAACCCCAGGCTGCCCAAGTGTAACGTGCAAACTTAACCACTGTGCTGCTGGGCTAGCTCCTTAAGAGTCAACTTTTAAATTATTCAGATAACAAACAACTTCCCAAACTCTGTGGCTAAAAACTATTTCTTTCAATTGTTATAATTGCAGCACAACCAGCTGGTAACTCTACACTACGTCATTCTCCTTTTAGACCTAGGCTGATGTAGTAACTACCCTCTTGAAAGTTCCTTCTCTTCCTGTGATGGGGGGAAAATACATGCATGGTGAAGCGTGTGCTAGCTTTTGTAGCTTTAACCCCGAAGTGACACATGTCATACCTACCCACATGTCTTTGGTCATAGCTAAGTCTAAGTGAGGAATTTCAATCCTATGACATGTTTGTTGAGACAAAAAATAAATTACCGTGAACAGCTTTAGTGACTTTCACAATAATGGGGGGGGAAAAGCTGCCATCATCCAGAGATGCTGCATTTCAAGCTATATGCAATATCTAGATGAGACTTGAGAGTTGTTGTCTTTGGGGTTAGAAAGACTTCATTCTATGAAGAAAAAGAATGCTTGGGGGTGTTTTTTAGCCGTAAGGATTGAGGTGTGATAAACACTGCTGATAGGTTGAAAATAAGCATTCTATTCTTGTTCCTTATTAAAAAAAATTACAATCTAGTTTATGAAATTAATGCCCTAGTGAAAAATATGAGTAGGGAAGATTATGTGTCCTAGTTGTTGTTTTCAGAAGCACCAGGGTTATTTTGAAGAAAAGGGTCTAATAAAGCTATCAAGCAACCATTGATTTTTTTTCCCACGTTGTTTCTTTTTGCCTAGAGATGGAACGATTATTGTGTGACCATGAAGATAAAAAATAGCATACTATGTATAGCTGAACAGAAATATAGAAGAGCCTGAGTGCATGATAGTGTTGCAGAGCCGATCCCCTATTCCTGGACTGCCAGCATTGAGACTTCAAATGACATGTGAAAAAAACAAAACTATAAATGATTAAGGCACCTTATCCAAATATGAGTTGCATGTAACTTAACTGATACAGAAGTTTAAATGCTTCCCTATCTGCTATTTAGTTAACCCAACTATGTAAATATAAACAAATAAATATATGTACATACACACATATGTATGCCTGTCTATCTATCTATCTATCTATCTATCTATCTATCTATCTATCCATGGAGAGAGAGAGAGAAAGAG
This sequence comes from Equus quagga, assembly GCF_021613505.1. Taxonomy (NCBI): domain Eukaryota; kingdom Metazoa; phylum Chordata; class Mammalia; order Perissodactyla; family Equidae; genus Equus; species Equus quagga. The sequence goes on along the minus strand of NC_060274.1, from coordinate 47,481,841 downwards.
AGAGAAAGAGAGAGCAGAGCTTATGTAACATGTCCAAAATCTGTAATTAGAAAGTGGCAGAATTGACATTTCAATTCAAGTCTATATGGTTATAAGATAGATTCTTTCTGTTAAAATTAAATGTTTGATGTGATCTATCTGTCTATCTATCTATCTATCTACCATCTATCTATCTTTTTGAATGGGTTATTTTCGATAAACACTTTCTTTCTAGTTTTCTATCAAAATTTTCCAGAAGTATTTTAAAAATTATATAGAAAAAAAAGTGCAGACCAACTCTTTCTTATCTTTACCCCCTTAATGTCCCCCACAGTTTTGCACAGCTAAATACTAAACTGTAAAGTTTCTCAGTAGCAGGGGATCTAGTTCATAACATTGGTAGATAACAGAGAAACAGCACAGTAAGAAGGAAAACCAAGACAAAGGGAGGATCTTCTTGTCCCCAGGACTTTATAACCGTAGATTTCTTACAACCTTTCTACTTTTATGGGATGAGGCATAACTAACTCTTGCAGAAGAGTTAATAGTGTTACATTTTTGTCTTTTTTTCTTAAATTATTTCAAAGATACTGAAACTTATGCATGGATGACAACTCTTTAAAAAGTACAACTATAGAGGCCAGCCTGGTGGCGTAGTAATTAAGTTTGTGCACTCTGCTTCAGCCACCAGGGTTCACAGATTTGGATCCTGGGTGTGGACCTAGCACTGCTCATCAAGCTACACAGTGGCAGCATCCCACAAAAAATAGAGGAAGATGGGCACAGTTGTTAGCTCAGTGACAATCTTCCTCAAGCAAAAAGAAGATTGGCAACTGATGTTAGCTCAGGGCCAATCTTCCTCACACACACACCACAAAAAGTAGAACTATAATTCAAATAAGAGCCAATGAGGTAGCACACTTCAAAAAAAAAAAAAAGGATAAAAATGCTTTAAATCCTTGTTCATTGCACATTTAAAACTTTCCAAAGGGGCCAGCCTGGTGGCGCAGCAGTTAAGTTCACACATTCTGCTCCTCGGCGGCCAGGGGCTTGCCAGTTTGGATCCCGGGTGCGGACATGGCACCACTTGGCAAAAGCCATGCTGTGGTAGGCGTCCTATGTATAAAGTAGAGGAAGATGGGCATGGATGTTAGCTCAGGACCAGTCTTCCTCAGCAAAAAGAGGAGGATTGGCAGTAGTTAGCTCAGGGCTAATCTTCCTCAAAAAACAAAACTTACCAAAGACTCTTTTTAAACAAAATAATTTAACAGTATTTTCAGTCAAAGCCATTACAAATTATTCGCAGATATTTCTTAGATAGTCGTAATAATTTCAGCTTTTTAAAAAAATCTTGTCATTTTATAAATTATCAAATATGTAAGATCTACATAACAATCTTTGCAAAGACCTAATGTGAAAAAATAACAACTGTCTCCATTCTATTCAGTTAAACATCCTCAATATACAAAAGTGTTTGAGCGATGCTCCAAGCTTCAGAAAAAATTGACAACATCTTAAAAGCTTCACAATTTTTTCTTCAAGTTATTCAGTTTGAAAACAGTCTTCACTTCCTAACCCTACAGGCCTAAAGAAAGACCTTATTCTACGTAACTATGAGTTTAATTAAGTCTAATGAGTACTATGTAATGTATTCTACTTACTTTTGAACATCTTTATTGGTATGTAACACACATATAGAAAATTTCACGAGTGTAAATGTTTAGCTTGCTGCAATTTCACAACATGAATCTGCAGAAACATCAGCAAAATCATGAAATGGAATAAATGTTATTTCTTCTACTTGTGTTCACTCCCAATAACCACACTCACTCTCCTACCCAAAGGCAATCATTATCCTGAATTTTAAAAATATGGCTCAAATATACCTGCTTTCTTATTTCATGTAAGTGGAAAAATAGAGTATGCATTGTTTAAATTTGCTTCTTCTGCTCAATATTATGGTCATGAGATTTATTCTTGTCTTCATATGTAATTCTTATTCGCTTATTATTATAGTCATATAGTATATTTTTGTAATATTATTACAAAAATTATGTATCCACTCAACTTTGGAAATGCCTTTGGGTATTCCCAGTTTCAGATTATCGTAACGCTGCTATAAGCATTCATGCATCTGCCTTTTGGTACACATGCACATGCATTTTCTTTGGACACATACCTAAAAGTAGAACTATTGACTCATTGGGTATGCATGTGTCAACTCTGTAGATACTGCAAACGGTACTTCCAAAATGATTGTACCAGTTTATATCTCCATCAGCAATATCATAGAGTTCCAGAAGCGCTGCCTCCTGTCCAACACTTCATATTGTCTATCTTATCACATTAGTCATTTTGTAGATTTCTTGCAATACATCTGACTAGTTAAGTCCTTTACCCATTTTTCTTTGGGTGTTCTGTCTTTATTAAAAACCATCTTAGTAATTCTTAATATAATTTGATATAAACACCCTTTGTCATATATGTGTATTATAAGTCTGTTTTCTGACGTAGACAACTGCTTTCTTACTCTGTTAATGACTTTTGATGAATAAGTTTTATTTTTAACACAATCCAATTTATTAATAATTTTCTTTATGAAAATCTTATTTTGTCTCTTCTGTAAGAAATCATTTAGTATCACAAGGTTATAAAGATTTTCTCTTACATTATTTTTTAGGAATAGTTTTATTATATTATGGATTTAGATCTTCAACCTACCTGAAATTAATTTGATACAGTGTGCAGTAGGGATCATGCTTTGTTATTTTTTTCTATATGGATTTTCGATCAAAACCACATTGTTCATTGAAAGGACTATTTTCAATTCAATGCTCTGCAGTGGAAATTTGTCATAAATCAAAATAACTATATATGTGTGCATTTCTTCTATTGCATTAATTGCCTAATTTTGCAGTAATGTTACACTATCTTATTTCATGTGACTTAATAACATCTTCAAATCTTATACAGTAAGTCCATTTATCTCGTATTTTTTTCTACAAAGGCTATTTCAGACTTTTATGTTTCCACAAAAATAATAAAATCAGCTGGAAAAGTTGAATCAAAAAATAAAATAAATGAAAAGCTTTTTGTGATGTTTATTTGCAATTCATTGAATATATAGATCTATACATCTGTGGAACTAAGATACACAGACATCTTTAAAATATTATGTTTTCCAATACATAAGTATGACATATTCCACTAGTTAGTGAACATCTGTAACTTTCCCAATGACGTTTATTGCTTTTATTTGAAAATATATTGTACTTTTTGTTAGATTTCTTCCTAGGTATTTTCTTTTTTATGTTTTGTAAAGATATCATTTTTTAGAACTTTATTTCGAGTGCTTTTTGTTATATAGAAATAAGATAATTTATCTTGATTATAGAATCCAGTAAACTTACTAATTTACTTGTTAATTCAATGATTTATCTATTCTTATGCGTTTTCCACATAAATAATATAATTGACAAATAATGGCAGCTATTATTATTATTTATAGTCATTTTACCTTCCATTTCTTTTTCTTGCCTCATTGCATGAAAGAGGAGAAGAAGAGAGCTCCCTTACAAGGTATGAGGGTTAATCATCTCTAAAGAAACATTTTCAACAATTTGCTATTAAATATTGTGATTATTTAAGGTATATCTTGGATACTGTTCACCCAACAAAGGAAGTTCCCATCTATTTTTCAGCTGCTAAGTGTATGAGCTTTTTAAAAAAATTATCTTTATTTTTTAGAGCAGTTTTAGGCTCACAGGAAAGTTGAGCAGAAGTATGGTATTTCCACATTTCCCCTCAACCCACAAAAACGTAACCGTTCCCACTATCAAGATCCCACAGAAAGACGGCAGCATAAGCAGACTCTAAACTTATCTCTTCCCATGAACACAACCAGGTTACAACTATTTTTGGAAAAATTATCCCAGATTGAAAACTAAAAACTGGATAAAAAGAATCCCCACCACAAGGGACAGTCCTGACTAAGGCAGAAGAGGCAGAAATTCCTCCTAGAGAGGAAAAAAGCCACCTTTGGGAGCAGTGGAGCTTCTCAGCTGGCCAGGCGGGAGACACACTAAGGTATGCAGCCTTCCCTGGAGGAGTGAGGTCTGGAGTGGGGGCGATACTGCTATAAGCACCCTTCAGACTCAGCCCAACTGAGACGGGGGTCTTACTGTCTGGCTTTGCTGACTATTAACTGCAGTGAGGATACCCCCAGAAAAGCTATTGGCCAAAAGCTGGCAAGACTCTGGTCTTAAAGGGCCCACACACAAACTCACTCATTGCAGCAACCTAAAATCACCAGAGAGAAGGATGACAGTCCTTTGGTGAAACGAGACTCACCTGGTGGGCTCTGGGGGCATCTTGGTGAGAGGGACCTCTCTGGAGACTGAGACATTGGTGGGGCCATTGTTCTGAACTGGTCCAGGCATGCTGACACAGACCTTGGTGGATGCCATTGAGGTTCATCCCTTGACCTGTTAGCCCAGGGGTCTGCTACGCCTGCTAGAGCACAGATTTAATCCAGTTCAGCCAGGGCAGGCAAGCCAGTCTAAGGACTGGCCCCACCTAACAGCAAGCCCTCAGGCTACTTTTCAGCCTGCATTGACTGGGTGCCTTGATCCTCTACTGGCAGGCAAAGGTGTCTGCCTCTGTGGAACAGGGCCTGTGTGAGGACCAGGTGAACTGAGGGGGGCATTGGTGGAGAGGTGAGGTCCTCTGCAGTGCAGTGTTGGGGTATGCTCCAGGGTGTTGAGATGTGTGCACAGACCAGGACTGTGTTGACGGTGTGTGTGGTCCTGTGAGGCTTATCAGCAGCAGAATGCCTGTGCTTCACAAATAGCCTTAAAAAGGATCTTTCCCCACCTTCCAAAGCCTGAAACAATTGAGTGCCCCCATGCGAAGGGCTAGCCCCACTCAGCTGCACTCTTGAGAGAGCTGACAACAGCCCTGTAGGCCTGAGGCCTATTACAACTGTAAGCCTCTGAGCCTAGCAACCAGCTACACTGGGTACCAACCCAATTAAGAGGGAAACTGCAATAGGAGTGTGCTGATAGAGTTTGTACCCAATGGTGCTGAGGCTCCCCAAATCGGATTTACAAACAGCTGACCAGGGAAGAAAAGATCAGACTCCCTGGGTACCTGCACTGAGAGCAACCCTGCCACAGCAGAAGGACACAAGTAGCCCACAAAGGGGTCACTCCTGGATCGTCTGGACTGGTGACAAAAGGGAAGCACACTGCTGGGCCTCATAAGGAATGTCATAAGTAAGGCCACTTCTCCAAGATCAGGAGACATAGCTGACTCACCTAATACATAGAAATAAGCACAGAGAAAGAGGCATAATGAGGAGACAAAGGAAAACTTTCTAAGCAAGGGAACAGGACAAAACCCCAGAAAATGTACTAAATGAAACAGAAACAAGCAACCTACTCAACAAAGAGTTCAAACAAAATATCATGAGGATGCTCACAGATATTAGGAGAAGATTGGATGAACACAGTGAGCTCATGATCAAAGAACTGGAATACATAAAAAAATAGAAATGAAGAATACAATACTGGAAATGAAAAATTCACTAGAGCAACTCAATAACAGAGTAGAGGATCCAGAAGAATGGATCAGTGAGCTAGAATGAAAAACTAGAGGAAATGACCCAAGTAGAACAGAAAAAGAAAAAAGAATTAGACAGAATGAGAACAGTCTAAGGGAACTCTGCGACGATATCAAGCATGCTAACATTTGGATTATAGGTTTCCCAGAAGAAGAAGAGAGAGACAAAGGGGCAGAAAATTTATTTGAAGAAATAATAGATGAAAATTTTCTTAACCTGAGGAAGGAAACAGACATCCAAGTTCAGGAAGCACAGAGAGCTCCAAACAAGATAAACGCAAAAAGGCCCACACCAAGGCACATTATAATTAAAATGTCAAAAATTAAAGATAAAGAGAGAATCCTAAAAGCAGCAAGAGATGGGCCACAAGTGACATACAAAGGGAAGCCCATCAGGGTATCAGCAGACTTCTAAGCCAAGACCCTACAGGTGAGGAGAGAATAACACGATGTATTTAAAGTGCTAAAAGGAAAAAACCTACAGCCAAGAAGACTCTATCCATCAAGGCTGTCATTCAGAATGGAAGAAGAGATAAAGAGCTTCCCAGACAAGCAAAAATTAAATGAGTTTATCACCAAGAAACCAGTTCTGCAAGAAATACTGAAGGGACTTATTTAAGTGGGAAAGCAATGACCACAAATAGAGATTAAAAAAAATATCAAAAACACAAAAAGAAAAAAAACAGGCAAGAAAACCTCTTGTAAATGTAAAAGTATAGTAAAGGCAGCAGATCAACTACCTGTGAAGATAATATGAAGGTTAAAAGACAAATGTACTAAAATCACCTATTTCAATGATAAGAGGGGAATGGATAGACACACACTAAACCAGAGACTACATATGATTTGAAAAACATACAAGGTGGGAGGAGGGGAGTGAAAAAGTAGAGCTTTTAGAAAGAGATCAAGCTAAAGAGCCTATCAACTGGATATAGACAGTTATATATGTAGAATATTAAATAGGATCCTCATGGTAATCACAAATCAGAAACTTATAATAAGCAAGAAAAAAAGTAAGACAAAAGAAATCAAACATATTACTAAAGACAGCCATCAAACCGCAAGGGAAGAGAGCAAGAGAAAAAGAAAGGAACAGAGAAGAACTAATGAAACACCCAGAAAAAAAGTAACAAAATGGCAATAAATACATATGTATCAACAGCTACTTTAAATGTCAATGGACTAAATGCTCCAATAAAACACCATAGGATGGCCAACTGGATAAAAAACAAAGACCCATGTATATGCTGCATACAAGAGACACAGTTCAGACCTAAAGACACTCACAAACTGAAAGTGAAAGGATGGAAAAAAGTATTCAATGCAAATGACAAAGAAAACAAAGCAGGGGTAGCAATAATTATATCAGACAAAATAGACTTTAAAAGAAAAACTGTAACAAGAGACAAAGACAGGCACCACATAATGATAAAGGGAACAATGCAACAAGAAAATATAACACTTGGGGCCGGCTCCGTGGCTGAGTGGTTAAGTTTGCGCACTCCACTGTGGCGGCCCAGGGTTCGGATCCTGGGCGCAGACATGGCACCACTCGTCAGGCTACATTGAGACGGTGTCCTGCATCCCACAACTAGAAGGCCCTTCAACTAAGATATACAACCATGGACAGAGGGTTTGGGGAGATAAAGCAGAAAAAAAAAAAAAAAAGAAGATATAACACTTGTAAATAACTATGCACCCAACATAAGAACACCTAAATATATAAATCAATTATTGACAGACATAAAATGAGAAATAGATAGTAACACAATAATACTAGGGGACTTTAATACTCCACTTACACCAATGGATAGATCATCCAAACAGAAGATCAATAAGGAAACACTGGCCTTAAAGAACACATTAGACCAGATGGACTTAGTAGACATATACAGAACATTCCATCCAAAAACTACAGAATACACCATCTTTTCAAATGCACATGGAACACTCTCCAGGACTGATCACATATTAGTACGCAAAACAAATCTCAATAAGTTTAAGAACATTGAGATAATACTATGCATCTTTTCTAACCACAAAGACATGAGGCTAGAAATTAACTACAGGAAGAAAACCAGAAAAGCCACAAAAATGTGGAGATTAAACAAAATGCCACTGAACAACAATTGGGTCAATGAAAAAATCAAAGGAGAAATAAAAAAGCTCCTGGAGACAAATGAAAATGAAAATACGGCACACCAAAATCTGTGGAATACAGCAAAAGCGGTTCTAAGAGGGAAATTTATATCAATTCAGACCTACCTCAACAGAGAAGAAAAATCCCAAATAGACAATCTAAAAGTACATCTAAAGGTACTGGAAAAAGAACAACAAACAAAGCCCAAAATCAGCAGAAGGAAGGAAATAATAAAAATCAGTGCAGGAATAAACAATATAGAGACTAAAAAAAAATAGAAAAAAATTAATGAAACCAAGAGGTGCTTCTTTGAAAAGATAAACAAAATTGACAAACCCTTAGCTAGACTCACCAAGAAAAAAGAGAGAAGGCTCAAATAAATAAAATCAGAAATGAAAGTGGAGAGATTACAACGGACACCTCAGAAATACAAAAGATAACAAGAGAATACTATGAAAAACTATGTGCCAACAAATTGGATAATCTAGAAGCAATGGATAAATTCTTAGAAACATACAACCTCCCAAAGCTGGACCAATACGAAGTAGAAAATTTGAATAGACCGATCACCAGTAAGGAGATGGAAACAGCAATCAAAAAACTCCCAAAAAATAAAAGTCCAGGACCAGATGGCTTCCCTGGTGAATTCTACCAAACATTCAAAGACAACTAAATACCTATCCTTCTCAAACTCTTCCAAAAAATTGAAGAGGAAGGGAGGCTTCCTAACTCATGCTATGAAGCCAACATTATCCTGATACCAAAACCAGAAAAGAGCAACACATAAAAAGAAAATTACAGGCCAATATCAGTGATGAACATCGATGCAAAAATCCTCAACACAATACTAGCAAATCAAACGCAACAATACATTAAAAAGATCATACATCGTGATCAAGTGGGTTTCATTCCAGGGATGCAGGGATGGTTCAACATCTGAAAATCTATCAACGTGATACACATTAACAAAATGAAGAATAAAAATTACATGATCATCTCAATAGATGCAGAGAAAATGTTTGACAAGATACATCATCCATTTATGATAAAAACTCTAAATAAAATGGGTATAGAAGGAAAATATCTCAACATAATAAAGGCCATATATGACAAGCCCACAGCAAATATCACTCTCAATGGAGAAAAACTGAAAGCTATCCCTCTAAGAACAGGAACCAGACAAGGATGCCCACTGTCATCACTCTTATTTAACATAGTATTGGAAGTCCTAGCAAGAGCAATCAGGCAAGAAAAAGAAATAAAAGGGATCCACATTGGAAAAGAAGAAGTGAAACTGTCACTCTTTGCAGATGACATGATTTTATATCTAGAACACCCTGAAGAATCCAATAAAAAACTTTTAGAAACAATAAAGGGATACAGTCAAGTCACAGGATACAAAATCAATATAGAAAAATTGGTTGCGTTTCTATACACTAACAGTGAAGTAGCAGAAAGAGAAATAAAGAATGCAATCCAGTTTACAATTGCAACAAAAAGAATAAAATACCTAGGAATAAACTTAACCAAAGAGGTGAAAGATCTGTACACCAAAAACTATAAAACACTGTTGAAAGAAATCGAAGAAGACACAAAGAAATGGAAAGATATTCCGTGCTCTCGGAATGGAAGAATTAACATGGTTAAAATGTCCATACTTACTAAAGCAATCTATAGATTCAATGCAATCCCTATCAAAGTTCTAACAACATTTTTGGCAGAAATAGAACAAAGAATCCTAAAATGTATATGGAACAACAAAAGACCCTGAATAGCCAAAGGATTCCTGAGAAAAAAGAACAAAGCTGGAGGTATCACAATCCCTGACTTCAAAATATACTACAAAGCCTTAGTAACCAAAACAGCATGGTACTGGCACAAAAACAGACACACAGATCAATGGAACAGAATTGAGAGCCCAGAAGTAAATCCACACACATTTACCTTCAGCTATTATTTGACAAGGGAGCCAAGAGCATACAATGGAGAAAGGAGAGTCTCTTCAGTAAAATGCGTTGGGAAAACTGGACAGCCACATGCAAAAGAATGAAAGTAAACCATTATCTTACACCATGCACAAAAATCAACTCAAAATGGATTACAGACTTGAATGTAAGACCCAAAACCATGAAACTTCTAGAAGAAAACATAAGCAGTACACTCTTTGACACGGGTCTGAGAAGAATATTTTCAAGTACCATATCTGACCAGGCAAGGGAAACAAAAGAAAAAATGAACAAATGGGACTACATCAAACTAAAAAGCTTCTGCACAGCAAAGGAAACCATCAACAAAATGAAAAGACAACCTAACAATTGGGAGAAGATATTTGCAAACCGTATATCAGATAAGGGGTTAATATCCAAAATATACAAAGAACTCACACAGCTCGAAAAAAAAAACCCACAACAATCCAATTAAAAACTTGACAAAGGATCTGAACAGAGATTTCTCCAAAGAAGATATACAGACGGCCAACAGGCGTATGAAAAGATGCTCAACATCATTAGCTATAAGGGAAATGCAAATCAAAACTACAACGAGGTATCACTTCACTCGGGTCAGAGTGGCTATAATTAACAAGACAGGAAACAACAAATGTTGGAGAGGGTGTGGAGAGAAGGGAACCCTCACACACTGCTGGGAGTGCAAACTGGTGCAGCCACCATGGAAAGCAGCATAGAATATCCTCAGAAAATTAAGAGTAGATCTACCATATGATCCAGCTATTCCACTGCTGAGTATTTATCCAAAGAACTTGAAAACGAAAGGGCATAAAGATACTTTCACCCTTATGTTCATTGCAGCATTATACACAATAGCCAAGGCCTGGAAGCAACCTAGGTTCCCATCAAGAGATGAATAGATAAATATGTGGTATTTAGACACGATGGAATACTACTCAGCCATAAGAAATGATGAGATCCGGCCATTTGTGACAACATGGGTAAAACTTGAGGGTATTATGCTGAGTGAAATAAGTCAGAGGGAGAAAGTCAAATACCATATGATCTCACTCATAAGGGGAAGATAAAAACGACAAAAAAAAAAAAAACACATAGCATTGGAGATTGGACTGGTGGTTACCATTGGGGAAGGGGGGAGGGCAAAAGGGGTGATTAGGCTCACATATGAGGGGATGGATAATAATTAGTTTTTGGGTAGTGAACATGATGTAATCTACACAGAATTCAAAATATCTTACGATGTACATCCAAAAGCTATATAATATTATAAGCCAATGTGACTGCAATTAGAAAAAAAGATCCCACAGAGTGGTAACATTTATTACAATTGATGAAGCTACATTGACACATCATTATCACCCAAATTCCATGGTTTTTGTTAGGGTTCACTCTTGCTGTTGTACATTCTATGAGTTTTGACAAACGTAGAAGGACATGCATCGACCATCGTAGCATTGCATGGAATAGTTTCACTGACCTAAAAATGCTGTGTTCTGCCTATTCATGTGCCTACTCTTCTCTAAACACTAAAAACCACTGATTCTTTTGCAGTCTCCACATTTTTGCCTTTTCACAAGTGTTATATATCTTATTTCTTTTTAATGTTGAATAATATTCCACTGTCTGGATGCAACCTCAGTTTATTTATCCACTTACTTACTGAAAGGCATCTCGATTGTTTCTAGTTTTGGTTATTATGATCAAAGCTGCTATAAATATGTCAGGTTTTTGTATAGATATAAGTTTTCCACTCATTTGGGTAAATTCCGAGGAGTGCAATGATGGATTATACGGTAAGAGTATGTTTATTTTTGTAAGAAACTCCTAAATTGCCCTCCAAAATGGCTATACCACTTTGCATTCCCACCAGCAATGAATGAGAGTTTCCATAGCTCCACATCTTTGCCAGCATTTGTTATTGTTAGTGTTTTGGATTTTGGCCATTCTAATAGATGTGTAATAGTATCATTGTTGTTCTAATTTTCCATTTTGTAGTGATATATAATGTTGGACATCATCTCATATGCTTACTTTCCATCTATATGTCTTCTTTGATGAGGTGTCTGTTCAGGTGTTTTGCCCATTTTAAAATCATCATTATTTTATTGTCACTGAGTTTTAAGCTTGTTTTGTATATTTTGGAAAACTGTGCATTATCTGATGTGTTTTATGGGGAATATTTTTTCCCAGTCTGTGGCTTATCTTCTCATTCTCTTGACATGCCTTTTCACAAAGCAAATGTTTTTAATTTTAATGAAGTCCAGTTTATCAATTTTTTTCTTTCATGGACTGTATTTTGGCATCGTATCTAACAAAGCACCAGCAAACTGAAGGCCAGTTAGGTTTTTGCCTGCAATATCTTCCTAGAGTTTTATAATTTTGAATTTTATATTTAGATCTATGGTCAATTTTTGTGAAGGATGAAATGTCTGTGTTTAGATTCACTTTTTTTTCCTGTACTTGGATATCCAGTTGTTACAGCACCATTTGTTGAAAAGACCATCTTTGCTCTATAGCCTTTATTAAAGATCACTTGACTACATTTATGGGAATCTATTTCTGAACTCTCTATTTCTGTTCCATTGATCTGTCTGTTCTTTCACTAAGTCCATCCGTACTGTCTTAATTACTATAACTTTATATTAAGCCTTTTTTTTTTTTAAGGAAGATTAGTCCTGAGCTAACTACTGCCAATCCTCATCTTTTTGCTGAGGAAGACTGGCTCTGAGCTAACATCCATACACATCTTCCTCTACTTTATACGTGGGACACCTACCACAGCATGGCTTTTGCCAAGTGGTGCCATGTCCATACCTGGGATCCAAACCGGCGAACCCCAGGCCACTGAGAAGTGGAACGTGTGAATTTAACTGCTGTGCCACCAGGCTGGCCCCCGTATATTAAGTCTTGAAGTTGGGTGATGTCAGTCCTCTAGCTTTGGTCTTCTCCTTCAATGTTGAGCTGGCTATTCTTGGTCTTTTGCCTCGCCATATCAATTTCAGAATCACTTTGTTGATGTCCTCAAAATAATTTGCTGAAATTTTGTTTGCAATTACATTGAACCTGTAGATTAAGTTGGGAAGAACTGGCCTCTTGATGATATTGAGTCATCCTATCCATGAACGTGGAAAATTTCTCTATTCATTTGGTTCTTTTGCCTTCTTTCATCAGAGGTCTGTACTTTTCCTCAGCTAAATCTTGTAAATATTTTATTAAATTTACAATATATTATAAACATGTAAAAGTTTTCATTTTGAGGGATGCTAACATAAATGGTAATGTATTTTTAATTTCAAATTCCATGTTTTCATTAATGGTATATAGGAAATGATTGACTGTAGTATATTAACCCTATATCCTGCAACTTTGCTATAATCAAAGAGTTTACAAGAGTTTTTTTAGATTGTTTTGGATTTTCTACATAAACAATCATGTCATCTGACAACAGAGTTTTATTTCTTTCCTCAAAATTTGTATAACTTTTATTTCATTTTCTGGTCATGTTACATTAATAAGGACTTCCAGCAAAATGTTGAACAACTATGGTGACAGGGCACATCCTTGCCTTGATCTTGGTCTAAGTGAGAAAGCTTCAAGTTTGTCACCATTCGGTATGATGATAGCTGTAGATTTTTTGTAGATTTTTTATCAAGCTGAGGATGTTTCATGATTTTCTGAGTGGGTTTTTTTTTTTTTATCATGAATGGGTGTTGGATTTTGTGAACTACTTTTTCTGCATCTATTGATATGATCATGTAATTTTCCTTTTTTGGTTTGTTGATATGAATTACATTAATTGGTTTTCAAATATTTAACTAGCCTTGAATATTAGGGATATTCATTTGGTTATGCTGTTCAATACTTGTTATACATTGTTGTATTTCATTTGTTAATATTTTGTTGAGGAGTTTTGCATCTAAGTTCATGACAGGTATTGGTCTGTAGTTTTCTTCTAATATTTTTGTCTGTTTTTTGTGTTTGGGTAATGCTGGCCTCGTAGAATGAGTTAGGAAGTACTCTCTCCTTCTATCTTCTGGAAGAAAGTATAGAGAATTGGTAGAATTTCTTCCTCAAATGCTTGATAGAATACTATTAAACTTACATGGTCTTGGTGCTTTCTGTTTTGAGGGTTATTAATTATGGATTCAATTTCTTTAATACATATAGGCCTATTCAGATTGTCTATTTCTGATTGTGTTACATTTGGCAAATTGTATCTTTCAAGAAATCAGCCCATGTCATCTAGGTTATCAAATTTGAGGGCATAGAGTTGTTCATATTTTTCCTTTATTATCCTTTTCATGTCCGTAAGGTCTGTAGTGATGCTCTTTCATTTCTGATATTAGTAAACAGTGTCTTCTCTCCTTTTTGTTTAGTTTGCCTCACTGGAAGCTTATCAGTTATAGTGATCTTTAAAAGTACCAGCTTTTGGGGCTGGTCCAGTGGTGTAGTGGTTAAGTTCGTGTGCTCTATTTTGGGGGTCTGAGGTTCACAGACTCAGATCCTGGGCACCGACCTAAACACCGCTCATCAAGCTAAGCTCTGGTGGCATCCTACATACAAAACAGAGGAAGATTGACATAAACATTAACTCAGGGACAACCTTCTTTAAGCAGAAAGAGGAAGATTGGCAACAGATGTTAGCTCATGGCCAATCATCCTCACCAAAAAATAAACAAATAAAATTAAAAAATACAAGTTAATAAATAAATAAAATTAAAAAATACCACCTCTTGATTTTGTTGATTTTCCATATTGATTTCCTGTTTTCACATTTATTATGTTCTAATTTTTACTATTTCTTCTTTTCTAAAAGTACATTTAATGCTATAAATTTCCCTCTAAGTACTGCTTTCACTGCATCCCACAATTTTTGTTTGTTTGCTTTTTGCTGGAAAAGATTTACCATGAACTAACATCTCTTGCCAATCTTCCTCTCTCTCTCCCTCTTTTTTCTCCCCTCAAGCCCCAAAGCATAGTTGTATATCCTAGTTGTAAATCCTTCTAGTTCTTCCTCATGAATGGCCACCATGGCATGGCTATTGAAAGGTGAGTGGTGTGGTTCCGTGCCCAGGAATGGAACCTGGGCTGCCAAAGCAGAGTGCACTAAACTTTAACAACTAGGTCATCAGGACTGTCTCAGCCACAAATTTTGATAAGTTGTATTTTCATTTTCATTTATTTCAAAATATTTTTAAACTTTTCTGGAGATTTTAGCTTTCATCGGGTTATTTAAAAGGATAGTCTTTAATCTCCAAGTAATAGGGGATTTTAGAGCTATCGTTCTGTTGTTTATTTCTAGTTTAATTCCATTGTGGTCTGACAGTAGACATTATATGATTTTTATTCTTTTAATTTGTTAAGGTGTGTTTTATGGCCAGAATGTGATCAATCTTGGTGAATGTTCCATGTGAGTTTCAGAAGAATGTGTAACCTGCTGTTTTTTGGTGAGGATGGTTGAAATTAGATGTCAGTTATATTCAGTTGATTAGTGGTACTATTGAGTTCAGCTATATCCTTATTGACTTTCTGCCTCATGGATCTGTTCATTTCTGATCAAGGGATGTTTAAATCTCCAACTATAATAGTGAATTCTTCTATTTCTCCTTGCAGTTCTATCAGTTTTTGCCTCACTTATTTTGATGCTCTGTTTTTAGGTGCATAAATAGTAAGGATTGTTGTCTTTTTGGAGTATTAACCCCTTTTTATTACGTAGTGCCCTTCTTTATCCTTGATAACTTTCTTTACTCTGAAGTCTGCTCTGTCTGAAATTAATATAGCTACTCCTACTTTCTTTTGATTAGTATCAGCATGGTATAGCTTTCTCTATCCTTTTACTTTTAATCTATATATTAAGAGTAAGTTTCTTGTAGTCAATGTACCATTGCATCTTGTTGTTAGATCCACTCTGACAATCTCTGTCATTTAATTGATGTATTTAGACCTTTGATATCTAAAGTGATTTTTTATATAGTTGGATTAATATCTACCATATATGTTACTCTATTCTATTTGTTAGCCTTGTTCTTTGTTCCTCTTTTTGTCTTCTACATTTTTCCTGTCTTTCATGGTTTTAGTTGAACATTTTATATGATTCCATTGTCTTCCTTTATTAGCATATCAATTATGCTTCTTTTTTAACTTTTTTAAGTGGTTGCGCGGATTTTGCAATATATATTTACAACCTATCCAAGTCTACTTTCAAATAACATTATACTACTTCACAGGTAGTGCAAGTACCATATAATAACAAAATATTCTTAATTCTTTTCTCACATCCCTCATATATTTGCTGTCATTTATTTCACTTATACACAACATACATAAACATGTATATATGTACATTCATATATATGTCATAAGTAATCAAATACATTGGTGATACTATTTTGAACAAACTCTTATCCATTAGATGAACTATGAATAAGAAAAACAAAAGTTTTTATTTTACCTTTTCTGGTGCTCTTGTTTCTTTATTTACATCTGATCTCTCTGAAGAACCTTTTTTAACATTTCTAGCAAAACAGATATACTAGCAACAAAATTGCATGATTATTGTTTGTCTGAGACAGTCTCTATTTCTTCTTTTCTTCTGAAGGATAATTTCACAAGGTACAGAATTCTGGGTTGGTGGCATTTTTCTCTCAATATTTAAAATACTTCACTCCATTCTCTTCTTGCTTGCATTATTTCAGTAAAGATGTTGGTTGTAATTCCTATGTTTGCTCCTCTATAGAGAAGATGATTTTCTCCCTCTGGATTCTTTGAAAATATTTTTTTATCTTTGATTTTCTGAAGTTTGAATATGATATGTATAAGTATAGTTTTTTGGTACTTATTTTGCTTAGCATTCTCAACTCCCTGGATCTGTGGTTCATGTCTGATGATAATTTGTGGCTATTCTCAGAAATTATTGCTTCTCTTCCTTTGTATCTTTCTTCTCTTTTTGGTATTGCAATTACTCATGCATTATACCTTTGGTAGTTGTCCCTCACTTCTTGGATATTCTATTTTTTCACTCTTTTATATCTTTACCTTTCATATTTGAAAGTTTCTATTGACATATTCTTGGACTAAAAGATTCTTTCCTTAGTCACGTCCAGTCTTCTCCCAAGCCAGTCAAAGCCATTCTTCATTTCTGTCACAGTGTTTTTGATCTCTAGCATTTCTTTTTTGGTTCTTCTTAGGTTTCCCTTCTCTCTGCTTACATTGCCCTTCTCTTCTTGCATGCTGTCTACTTTATCTATTAGATCCCTTGGTATATTAATAACAGTCGTCTTATATTCCCAGTCTTATAACTCCAACATCTCTGCCATGTCTGAGTCTAGGTCTTATGCTCACTTTGTCTCTTCAAACCATACCTTTTTCCCTTTATCATACCTTGTAATTTTTGTTGAAAGGCAAACATGTTGTACCTAATACTGTTTTCTGTAGAGGTTTCTACTTGGAGATTTCTGCTCCAGAAAGTTATGATTCTCTGTATCTGCTTGTATCTAATTTTGAGGGCTGTGGTTTGTCCAGTCACCTTATTTCTCCCATGGATCTAATAGTCATTGATTTTCAGCTCATTTAGCTTTTAACTTGTTCTTGGGATGAAGTGATGACTTTTAAGATCATTATATTCCATTAAAACCTTAAAGCCCTTAGTATATTAGTCTAGTTTTGCTTTTTTTAATTCTGAGAATTCCAACATTTTGCCATATCTGACTCTGTTTCTGATGTTTGTTCAGCTCCTTAAACAGTACTTTTTATTTTTCACTTTTAATATGCATTGTAATTTTTTCTTGATACCTGAACATCATGTACTAGGAAAGTGAACTCCAGTAAATAGAGTTTTAGTAATGCAATGGTAAGGTGTAGGGAGGGGAAACAATCTGTAGTCATATAATTAGGTCAGTCTTTTGGTGAAACTGTGACTTTGGACTGTCAACTTCGCCAGTTGTCCTCAGTCTCCCGCACTCCTTAGGTGAGACAGGATGGCTAGAGGGCCTGAATTTGAGTCTTTCCCTTCCTCTTCCACAGGTAATTTAGGCTCTGATAAAACCCCACCAGGTTAAGCTCTTGTAAAATAGTTTCTCCTTGTTAACAAAGGAATGCTCTGGGCTATTTCAAAATAGTGACCTTCCCCTCCATCTGTCTCCCCCTGCAAGTGATTTTTATTATGTTATAAATATTTTGTATATTATAAAAGTCTAGGTCCTATTTAATCTTCATATTTGGCAGTCTGTATGTCTCGCTGTTAAGGTGTAGTGTGAGAGACTGGTGGTTGTGTATGTTTAGCTTTCTGCTAGATCTGCCAAAATTATTCCTGCAAAAATGGGGCTCTGACTCACATTGCTTCATTGCTGATGAGTGGAGTGGATATGGATCTCCCATCTTGGACCCACTAATACTAGGGAAAGGGGACATGGAGTTCTGACTCATGCTTCTTGTTGCTACAGAATGGAGAAAAAGCTCAGCCCCTTTGGCCCCACTGATACAACAGGAGAGGAGAGGTAGAAGTGAGTAGCCAACCAGTCCTACCTTCCATAACCTTCTCCATCTCATTGATTGCCAGTGGGGCCAGAGGCTTATTTTTACTGAATCCTGCAATACCAGGGGTGGAAGGGAAACAGAGTATTGATTACCTCTACCTCACATTGCCTCATTTAGTTTTATTGCTACTGGGTGGTTTGGAGATTCAGCTCTCACTGAACCCCACTGATACTTGGGGAGTAGGGGTGATCCTAGTGGTGCTTAGTCTTGCTTTGTACTGTGAAGTCTTGTTGCTGCCAGGTAAGCTTAGGTTGCCTCTGGGCTCTGCTGGCCCTATCCTGGTAGGGGAATCAGATCACTGCTTGCTTAGGCCACGCATGTGTCAATTATCAGCTCCCTGCTTCGCCTGGCTGATACTACTCTGCCTGGGAGGTTGGAGCACTGTTGGCTTCCACAGACTTGGGGATGAAAGAATTGCATCCTGCTCATTCCTGCTGACACTACTAGAGAGAGAACTAATAGGACCGCTGCCTTCTCCCATGGGTCAGGGTCCTGGGGTGGCTCTCAGTTTAGCCCTGCTGAAACCACGATAGTGGTGAGGAGCTGTTTTCCATTGGTGTTCAGATGGAATAGGGTAGACATTGCCAAAAAACTTATCTGTTCTGGGGCTGGCCCCGTGGCCGAGTGGTTAAGTTCGCGCGCTCTGCTGCAGGCGGCCCAGTGTTTCATTGGTTCGAATCCTGGCCGCGGACATGGCACTGCTCATCAGACCATGCTGAGGCAGCGTCCCACATGCCACAACTAGAAGAACCCACAACGAAGAATACGCAGCTACGTACCGGGGGGCTTTGGGGAGAAAAAGGAAAAAATAAAATCTTAAAAAAAAAAAAAACTTATCTGTTCTGTGAGACTGCCCTTTCTGAGTTCTTTGGCCAGAGGGAAGAGACTTTTCTTGGTACTTTTTTTCTGCACCTGTTAGTGAATCCAATTTGGAGGCTTCTGAGGTGCATGTTGTTACACATGGGAGGCAAAGAGAAAACCCGGTGGACACACCTCTGTGTTGGTCCTCAAGTGCTGAGGCCCCTAAGCAGCCACCTTCTTCCTTCTGCTTTCAGAGTCTTCGTATGGCTGTTCATTGTGTCATGTTCAGGGATTTTTAGTTGTAAGAGGAAAGACCTGAAAGAAATGGGGCTACTCCATGTTGACTGGAAACAAGTCTTATCTCTTCTTAAAAAAACAAAAAATCTATCTCTTCTGTAATTGTGGCCATTATTGTATCAATCTTGGGCCGTGGAGACATTGTCGGGTTTTTGAACAACTACACATTCATTTCTGCATTTTCCTTTTGGCTTCCCACACTATGAGAATTTAGTAAATAATTCCTGAATGAATTTATGATGTCTTCAAACAATATATGAATTTTAGAGAATTTATACAGATTTTCTTTTAGTGGCAATTTTAATACGCTATTTAAAAAATACATTTGGGCATCAGCTGTAAAACTAGATTTTTATTTATAATAATTGTCCCATAAAGAATCACAAGATAATTCACTTGTAACATGAAGATTTTACAGTTGGTATCATTAATAACTAGGTTAAAATTTTCCACTCTTGGAAAGAGAAAGTTAGGGAGCAGGGAGCAGAGAGAATCAGGGATATTTGTGACTACAGAAAGGAAGGTGGTGCCCGCAGCACAATGCCAAAAACATGGACTTCAGAATCAGATGAATCTGAATTTGAACCCCTCTTAGCTCTGCTAAGTCATTCTGTATAGGCATTTTATTATACCCTTCAATTCAATTTCTTCATTTGTACAATAAGAATATTAATTTGAAACACTTTGCATGTAACAATATTTTCTTCCCCAAAGTCATACTTTCGCCAGGAATTTTCTGTTGCATTATGGGAAGAAACGGTTGACCTTTGACTTAAAGCCTTGCTCTCGCTCCATCTCCACCCTCCAACTCCACTCAATCCTACTATTGGGCAAAGATATTTGGCAGCAACTCTACTCGGAAACCAGAACTACAGAAGCAGGGAGAACAGAAATATGCAAAACAGCTTCCTAAAATATGCAAATTGCACCAAACATAAATTTCTTTCCAAGACCCTCCTCCAACCAGTTTGGGAATGAAAAACATCTTGTGTTTTACAATTGCATTTGTTACTACAGAAATATGCAACTCTATAAAAGAGCAGAACTGAAAACCCTTTCTCTAACAGCTCTCTAATGCTGTCCAGGAGGCTTTCTCATAGAACTGATAATAAAAGCAGAGCTAGGCTCATTTCCAGTAACTTAATGAGTTTCTCCAGCTGCTGTGATGAGCAAAGTATCCTTAAATAGGAAGATAGAGTTACTTTGAAAACCTATGCTGATTTTTATCTTCTGGCTAGTCATGTAGTGTGCACTAACGCATTTTCTCAGATGCTGCCCTTATAGCATGTAAATTATGATCATTGAAAAAGTACATTCACGCACAGTGCTATTGGCTCTTCCATGTTTAAACAAGCTATCCTGGATCTGATATTGCAGTGGTTTTGAATAACCATCTACAGGTCACTTGACAAACCTGCCCTTGCTACGTTATTACCAATTGCAAGGGTAATTTTTCAAATGCTTTTCTGGTATAACACTCTTTCTCCTTCCCTTAAAAATGCCCAAACATAAAAAGGAACAATAAATACTCCAGGCTATAATAAAAACTTAATTTGCTCATTCTAAATGTAAATTTACATAGATTGCTGAGATAAAATTGGCATTTTAATTATAGATTGGAAACGGAAAAGGCCATATTTCATTGAATATTTCCAAGTTATTACATTTAAATGGCATTGCACATAGAGGAGCCCAATCAGTCATTCCTGGAGGCTTGATGATCTTGGATAAATGTGGAAATTTGCACTTCTAAATAATTAGTTTAAGTATCATTAAGCCTTTTAAAACCCATTTCTGCTTATTATAGTTTACATATTAAAATGTATTTACTGAGGCTTTAGATTATTTCAAGTGTGAGAGAAAAAGGCCAAGCAATAGATTAAAAATATATTAAGCTGCAAGCGTCTGAATGACGCAGACTTCCAACTGCCTGCCTCTCTGACTCTGCGGCCTTTCCCTTGTGCCTGTGGCCACCTTCTATTGTACTAGAGTACACAGTATAGAGAGCATAGCATAGAGCCTACATTGCTTCTGGACACATGGCCAGGTCCTGTTCAACACCTGAAGCATGAAGGAAAAAAACATCTGTGAAGAGATGTATACGGCAAAATGCGTCCAAGAGAACTGAATGCAGCTGAGGCTCTGCTCCAGCTGGTTGAGGTTGGGTTGCATATTGTAATCCAGGTTTCTGTTTGCTGAAGAGCAGAACCAGTGCTGTCCCTCAACACTTAATCACTTCTGGCTCAAACTGACATCTGGGTAAAACTTTCAATCCCATTTTTACAAAAATAGCCAGGAAAACATCAAAAATGTAAAAACTTATAAATTTGAAAATTTGGACTAAAGATACCTAGGATGAACAAACATTATTCATAAAGTAAATGGAAGTAAGTAAATAAAACCTTTATTCAATTCATGAAAACAATACTTTAGATAAAAGAAATAGTCATAAAATGATTTGTGTATCTCCTTTATGAGCGTTCTGATTATGAAATGTAAGGTCAATATCAGTAGTACTCAAAACCTTACCCAAAGATAACTGAAGGCCCCAAGATCCTTTCAGGGAGTTCACAAGGGGAAAATTATCTCTAAATCGATACTAAATGCTTGCCATTTTCACTGTGCTGACATTTTTGCTGATGTTACAAAAGCAATGGTTAGTGTACCTTGACCCAATTGGTGACAGGAACATCAAACTCTGCAAATTACCAATATCTTCATAACTGCTATCTACTAGGAATTTTTAAAAATGAAAAAGAAATGATGCTAGTTTTCACTAATTCCGTTAAGAATTCCATTGATCTTGAAGAAGCAGTAAAAGTTATTTTTTTGTTTTAATTTATCCCTGAATGCATGTCTTTTGCACATTTAGGCCGCAAAATGTGACTATAGATAAAACATTCTATGGTCCAATGTATATCTCAATGAAAGCATATGTAGACTGAGCCATACGCTAAACTGGTTCCTTTATTCATGGTATACAATTTTTAATTGAAAGAACAAGTGGTAGACAAAATATCAAAAATTATTCAGACATGGATATTTAAGAAAAATTTTCTTGAAAATGAATAATATGAGTCTGTCACTTCTGAGTAAAACAACTGGCAGTGTTTGTTGTCAATGATAAAATTTTAGCTTCTGAGGAAAAATACTGTATTCTTAAAAGTTTATATCAACCACCATAAATGAGACAGCATCATAAAACTTACAAAAACTTTTCTTTTTTTTTCTAGTTTTATTGAGATAATTGACATATAACATTGTGTAAATTTTAAAGTGTAAAACGTGAAGATTCAATACATTTATATATTGCAAAGTAATTACCACAATAAAGTTATCATCTCTATTACCTCACATAATTACATTTTTTTTTTGTTTGGAACACTTAATATCTACTTTCTTAGCAACTTTCAAGTATTTACTATATTATTGTTAGATATAGTCACCATGGCGTACATCAAATTCTCATAAACTACTCATGTTATAACTGGAGGGTTGTACTCTTTGAATAATATCTCCCCATTTCCCCCACTCCTAGCCGCTGGGAACCACCACTGTTATCCCTGTCTGCGAGTCTGACTATTTTGTTAGATGCCACATATAAGTGATACCATGTATTATTTGTTTACTCTGTCAACCATATTTCACCTAGCATAATGCCCCCAACGTCCAACCATGTTGTTTCAAATGGCAGAATTTCCTTCTTTCTCATAGCTGAATAATATTCCTCTGAATATATATTTACCTCATCTTTATCCCTTCCTCAAAAGACACACTTAGGTTGATTGCATATCTTCGCTGTTGTGAACAATGTTGCAGTGAACAGGTGGGTGCAGATATCTCTTCAAGATACAGATTTCATTTCCTCTGGATATACACCCAGAAGTGGGATTGCTGGATAATATGACAGTTCTATTTTCAGTTTTTTGAGGAGCTTCCATATTGTTTTCCATAGTGGCTACACCAATTTACGTTTCCACCAACAGTGCACAAGAGTTCCTTCTTCAGGTCTTCTCCAACACTTGTTTTCTCTTTTTTTTTTTTTTGATAATAGCCATTCTAACAGGTGTGAGGTGACAGTTCATTGTAGTTTTGATTTGCTTTTTCCTGATGATTGGTGATGTTGATGAGGTCACTAATTATATGTACCACTTGTTCATTTGTTTGGAAAATAGCTATTTAGATCCTCTGCCCATTTTTTATTGAATTATTTGTTTTCATCGCCATTGAGTTGTATTAATTCTTATATATTTTGGATTTTAACTCCATGTCAAATAGATAATGATTTCAAATATTTTTGCCTATTCTGTAACTTGTCTTTTCATTTTGTTGATTATTTCTTTTGCTGTGCAGAAATAGTGTAGTTTGAAGTAGTACCACTGAATTATGTTTGCTTTTGTTGCCTGTGGTTTGGGGTCACATCCAAAAAATCATAGTCAAGACCAACATCAAGGAAATTTTCCCTTTGTTTACTTCTAGGAGTTTTATGGCCTCAAGTCTTACATTTAAATCCGTAATCCATTTCAAGTTAAGTTTTGTGAGTGATGTAAGATATAAAAGTACAATTTCATTCTTTTGCACATGAATATCTACTTTTCCCAACACCATTTTTTGAAGGGGCTCTCCTTATCCATTAAGCATTCTTGGCTCCCTTGACACATATTAGTTTACTGTATATGCGAGGGTTTATTTCTCAGCTCTTTATTCTGTCCTATTGGTCTATGCATTTATTTTTATGCCAGTGGCAAACCGTTTTGATTACTATTATTTTGTAATATAGTTCAAACTCAGAAAGTGTGATGCTTCCATATTTGTTCTACTATCTCAGGATTGGTTTTGCTATTTTAGGGTCTTTTGTGGGTCTATCAAATCTTAGGATTGTTTTTTCTATTTCCATGAAAAATGCCGTTGGAATTTTGATAGATATCGTGTTGAGTCTTTGGATTGCTTTGAGTAGTCAGACATTTTTAACAATATTTGTTCTTCTGTGATCCATGAACACAGAATGCGCTTCCATTTTCTTGTGTTTTTTTCAGCACAAGATCAAAGTCTTGTAGTTTTTAGTGCATAGACCTTTCAACTCCTTGGTTAAATTTACTCTTAAGTGTATTATTCTTTTCGATGCTATTGTAAAAGAAATTTTTTTTAAATTTCTTTTCCAGATATTTTCTTCTTAAAGTATAGGAATGTAACTGTTTTCTTTTTCTTTTTTTTTTTTTTTCCGAGGAAGATTAGCCCTGAGCTAACTACTGCCAATCCTCCTCTTTTTGCTGAGGAAGCCTGGCCCTGAGCTAACATCCTTGCCCATCTTCCTCTACTTTATATGTGGGACGCCTGCCACCACACCCGGGATCCGAACCGGCGAACCCCAGGCCTCTGAGATGTGGAATGTGCGAACTTAACCGCTGTGCCACAGGCCTAGCCCTGCACTGTTTTCTATATGCTGATTTTCTATCCTGCAACTTTATTGAATTCACTGAGTCATTCTGACAGTTTTTAGAAGATGGATTCTTTAGGGCTCAGATTAGGTGTAGTCTTTAAGATTTTCTATATATTAAATCACATCATTGACAAACAGAGAAAATTTTACTTCTTCCTTTCCAATTTTGATTTCTTTTATTTCTGTTTTTGCCAACTTGCTCTGGCTAGGACTTCTAGTATTATGCTGAATAGGAGTGGTGAGAGTGGGCACCTTTGCATAGTTCTTGATCTTAGAGGAAAACTTTCAACCTGTAACCATTGAATATAATGTTATCTTGGATTTATCATATATGGCCTTTAATATGTCATATGTTCCCTCTAGTGCTTAATCTATTGTTTTATGTTGTATTTGGTCAAATGCTTTTTTCTGCATCTATTAAGATGATCATATGCTTTTTATTTTTCATTCAATTAATGCTATGCATCGCATTTCTTGATCTGCATATGCTGAATCATCCTTGCATCCCATTAATAAACCGCATTTGATGAAGGCATATGATTCTTTTAATGTGCTGTTGAATTTGGTTTGCTAAAATTTTTTGGAGGGTTTTTGCATGTATAGTCATCAGGCATATTGGCCTGTTGTATCCTTTTTATAGTGTCCTTATCTGTCTTTGGTATCAGGGTAATGCTGGGCTTTAAACATGAGTTTGGGAGTGTTCCCCCCTCTTCAGTTTTTTGGAAGAGTTTTAAAAGGATTAGCATTAATTCTTCTATAAATGTTTGGGAAATTCACCTGTGAAATCATCAGGTCCTGGGCTTTCCTTTGTTGTGAATTTTTTGTTTACTAATTCAATTTCCTTACTCATTATTTGTAAATTCAGATTTTCTGTTTCTTCGTGATTCAGTCTTGGTAGACTGTATGTTTCTAGCAATTCATCCATTTCTTCTAGATTACTCAATTGTTATTGCATAATTGTTCACAGTAATATTTTATGAGTTATTTTTGTAGTATTAGTTGTAATGCCTCGTGTTTCATTTCTATTTTATTTATTTAAGTCTTCTCTTTTTTACTTACTTAGTCTAGACAAAGGTTTGCCAATTTATTTTTTCAAGAATCATCTTTTATTTTCATTGATCTTTTCTATTTTTTTATGATCTCTACTTCATTTGTATCCACTCTTATCTTTATTATTTCTTTCTTTTTGCTAACTTTGAACACCGTTTATTCTTTTTTTCTGGTTTCTTGAAGTATAAAATTAGGTCGTTTATTTGAGATGTTTCTTTTTTCTTAATGTAGATATTTATAGCTGCACACTTCCCTCTTTGAACTGCTTTTACTGTATCCCATAAATTTTGGTATGTTGTGTATCAATTTTTATGTTTCAAGGTATTTTTTAATTTCCCTTTCGATTTCTTTTTGGCCCATTGGTTCTTCATGAGTGTGTTGTTTAATTTCCACATATTTTTTAATTTTCCAGTTTTCCACCTGTTATTTCCTCTATTTTATACTAATCGATCATAAAAGATAACTGACGTGATTTCAATTTTATTAAATTTGCTAAGATTTGTTTTGTGATTCACAATATAAGCTATCCTGGATAACATTCTGTATGCACTTGAAAAGACAGTGTATTCTGCTGCTGTTGAATGGAATGTTCCATTATTTGCATTTGGTCTAAAGTAAAGGTCAAGTTCAATGTTTCCTTATTGAATTTCTACCTGGATTATCAATCCACAGTTGAGAGTAGGGCTATGAACTCCCCTATTATTGTTGTATTGTTGTCTATTTCTCCCTTCAGATTTGTTAGCATTTGCTTAAAATGTTTAGATGTTCTGATGTTGGATGCACATATATTTACAATTTTTATACCCTTTTCATGAATTGACCCGTTTATCACTATGTAATGACCTTCTTTGTCTCTTGTTACAGTTCTTGAGTAAAGTTTATTTTGCCTGATATAGCTACCACTACTGTCTTTTAGTTTTCATTTGCACAGAATTTTTTTTCCATCCCTTCACTTTTCAGTGTATGTGTCCTTAAAGCTGAAGTGAGTCTCTTGTAGGCAACACATGGTTGGGTCTTGTTGTATTATCCATCTTGCCACTCCATGCAACTTAATTGGAGAATTTTAATCAATTTACTCTTAGATTAATTATTGATAAGTAGGGAATTATTAATGCAATGTTCTTGTTTTCTGCTTGCTTTATAGTTCCCTTTCTTTTTCCTCTCTTCATGTGGATTTTTATGAATTGATGATTTTCTGTAGTGGGATGATTCGATTCAGTTCTTTTTTGTGTGTGTGCATATACTGTAGTTTTTGCTTTGTGGTTGCCATAAGGCTTACATAAAACATCTTACAGATGTAACAGTCTATTTTATGCTGATAACAACTTAACTTCAATCACATACAAAAACTCTACCCTTTTACTCCCCCTTTAATATTTCTGATGTCACAATTTACCTCTTTTTATATTATGTATTTGTTAACAAATTATTATAGCTCTAGTTATTTTTGATACTTTTGTGCTTTAACTTTTTACTAGAGTTTAGTAGTTAACACACTACCATGTTACAGTACTGAAGTAGTCTGAATTTGACTATATACTTACCTTTACTTATGTATTGTATATTTTCATATGTTTTCATATTACTGATTCTTATCCTTTCATTTCAGCATGAAGAGCTCCTTTCAGCATTTCTTGTAAGGCATGCTTAGTGCGGTGAACTTCTAAGCATTTGTTTGCCTGGGAATGTCTTTATCTCTCCTCCATTTCTGGCATAACTTTGCCAGATGAAATATTCCTAGTTGACAGTTTTTTCTTTCCTCACTTTGAATATATTATCTCACTTCCTCCTGACCTTTAAGTTTTCTACTGATAGCCTTATGGGGCTTCTCTTGTAAATGATAAGCTTCTTTTCTCTTGCTGTTTTTAAACGTCTGTCTTCATCTTTGATTTTTGACAGTGTTGTTATAATCTGTCTTGGAGAAAATTTTTTTGAGGTGAATTTATTTTGGGACCTATAATCTTCATGAACTTAGATGGACAAATCTCTTCCCAGATTTAGGAAGTTCTCGGCCATTATTTCTTTAAATAAGCTTTCTTTCCCTTTCTTCCTCTCTTCACCTGTTGGGACTCCAATAAGTCACAGATTACTTCTCTTGATGAAATCCTATCATTCTCATAGGCTTTCCTTACTCTTTTCCATTCTTTTTTCTTTGTTCTCTTCTAACTCAATAATTTCAAAAGTCTTGCCTTCTAATTCACAGATTCTTCTGTTCAATTCATTCTATTGTTCATGCTCTCTATTGAATTTTTTATTTCATTCACTGTATTCTCAGCTCCATTATTTCCATCTTTTTTAATTATTATTTCTTTTCATTAAACTTCTCATTAAACTTTGTTAAACTTTATTGGTGAATTGTTTTCCTTGTTTTGTTGCATTGTCTTTGTTATCTTGGAGCTCACTGAATTTCCTTAAAACAGCTTTTCTGAATTCTTTATTAGGTAAATTACAGATATCCATGTCTTTGGGGTTGGTTACTGAAAAATTGTTGTGATCCTTTAGTGGTGTCATATTTCTTTTATTTTTTATTTTCTTTAAGGTTTTGCATTGCTATCTTCACATTTGAAGTAGTATTCATCTCCTTCAGACTTTATCAACTAACTTCGGGGAGGAAACACCTTGCATCAGCCATGCTAGGGATTCTGAGGTTTTCTCAGAACCTCTCTGGATATACCTGCTCCACATTTATTGTTTCTTTTTATGACAGAATTCTTAAACTTGTATGCATCTTCTTGATCTTGCAACACACCAGGCCAGGTGCAGACAGCCTCCATTTGTGTTCCCAAGGGTCAAGCTAAAGCTTAATTTTGTGTTTTCTTCCTGGCCCACAGATTTGGGCCAGTTTTCTGCATGTGATCACTAGCCATCTGCCAAAACTCACTCTCCTTGCTGTTGGTACTGCACACGAGGAGCCAGCCATGAGGTGAGAGTGTGTATGGGTAAGGTATGCAGAGTGCTGGAGGGTGTCCATGGGCCATTTGGGCAGATCTGTGGATGAAGCATCCTTAGCAGCTCTTGGGCAAGCTTCTTGATGGAGTCTATGATGTAGTTAGTAAGATCTGCATCCTTTAATGCCCTCCAAGAGACCTATCTGCTGCTCTGCCATCTGCTCTCCTATCCCCAGTTATGTAGCTCACAGCTTAGCACTCCAGATGGGGTTAGATAGAAATGAGTCTTTTGGCAGTAATCCTCATAGCTGGGGAAGCTGGGCACTCAAACACTCTATTTTTTTCCACAGGAGAAATCATGGGACAAGAAGGTCTTTCTTGGTGCTGAGCTGTGCAGCCTTAGGGGACGGATAACATGGATAAGTCAAACTGTTCCTCTTACCCTCTCCAATGCATTCAAACTTAGATGTTTTTGCTCCAACTGTGTGCTGGACACCTGGACTTCCACAAAGGCTTTCTTGTCCATGGGAGATATGTCAGGGTTCTCCAATGGCTCCTGGCTCTTGGCTGAAGGGGGCTGGAGATGCTTCACAGGCCACTTCAGGGCCCAAAGCCAGGACTGAAGTTTCTATGCCTATTACTCAATGAACAGATGGACAAGACTCCTCCCGGGTTCGTTGGCATATGTGGGTGGATCGAATGGCTCCCAAAAGGCTGCATGTGCTCTTAAATGCGTGCCAAGTCTTTGTTACTGAGTCGGGGATACAATCAATGGATGTCTTATTCAGCCATCTTTTTGTTTTCATTCCTCGACAATGAATGTCTATTCTGGATCCGGACAATTTCATCATTAATTGAGATCTATTTTCCTGTAATTTATACCTATTTTTATTGTTTTAATATTTGATAAGAGAACAGTTTTATAATTCCCAGCAAATTGGAGCTACTTTCTCATTGCTTGGACTTTCTCATGAACCAGAGATGTGGGCCCAGACATGAGCTCAGGAGATAGACACCTTCAACTTTATAGTTCTTGCTTTCCTGGCAGTCAGGATAAGTCCTTTCTAAAGCAGCAATCACAAAGACTTTGCAGTGAGATTGGTGTGGAGTTTTTATATTATATTTTGAAATGTGTCAAAGTTTCAAAGAAATGAATGTATCAGTAAACCAATATTTCACAAATCACTAGTGCATGATATTATCAAATTATTCATGGGTAGAAGAATTCATTCAAAATGCAAATTAGGCCAATGGACTTTAATGTAGTTAATTAAGTATAAAAAATTTACCGATATGGATTTAAATCCTACGATATTCCTAACCATTATAAAACTACCACTTGTTGAGTTTTGATATAGTCTCAAGAAGAATATGACAAATATCAGAAGAAAACAATAAAATATTCTTCCCTTTTTTTAATTAATTAATTAATTAATTTTTTTTGTTTTGAGGAAGACTAGCCCTGAGCTAACTACTGCCAGTCCTCCTATTTTTGCTGAGGAAGCCCGGCCCTGAGCTAACATCCTTGCCCATCTTCCTCCACTTTATATGTGGGACACCTACCACAGCATGGTGTGCCAAGTGGTGCCATGTCCTCACCCGGGATCCAAACCGGCAAACCGCAGTCCGCTGAGAAACGGAAGGTGCGAACTTAACTGCTGCGCCACTGGGCCAGCCCCTGTTCCTCCCTTTTTCAAGCTGCATGTCCGTGTGTGGCCAGATTTTCTTCATATCTGTCAATCAAGCAACCTATTACAACAGATTGAATGCAGAAACACATAGATGAATCCAGTTCGTCTATTTAGGCAGACATTAAAGTTACTTGCAAACATGTAAAAAAAAAATGCCACTCATCTCACTGTGGTCTTTTTTTTAGGAATTTTATTTATTTTTAATAAAATATGTATTAATATTGACAAGTAATCAATTATTATTGCTATTTTTAACGAATTAATATAAAAATTACTGTGTTAATTTCAAAAGCAGTTTATATTGACTGCAATCCACATAAACAAAATCTTTTTGGGTCCTTAAGAATTATAACGTAAAGTTTGAGGACAACAGGCCTTTAACAAATAGCTGGCCCTAAAACTGGGTATGAGAACCTACTTAACCCTCAGTTGAGATGAAAAGAATTCTGGTTGCTGTATTAGATGGGGTATGTGTTACCATTTGTTCATATTTATACACATTGGTAGAGATTACAAGACCACGAAAATTACAGAACAGAAAATGAAGATATATCCCCTCACCAGTAAACAACAAAAGATAGAGAAACAAACAGAAATTGTATCCTAGGAGTTATATTTTATGCATTCCATTGGTTTAGACACCTACAGGATCAGATAATTTAGAAAGGTTTGAAGGCATTGGTAGAGCACAATGCCATTTAAATTTTAAAAAATCGGTAAAATCATGCAAGAAAAAAACTTTTCAAGCAGAGAGTATTTACATCTCATTTTCATTTCTACATCAGATCAGAACTGAATATCTGATCCCCACATGAAAAAAAAAAGAATACAAGAAAAAAGAACGGAGAGAATTTTATCCTTTTCATCAGCAGATTCCAAATTTGTGAAAATATGCACTTTTCTGAAGATAAAAGAAACTTGGGGCTGGCCCCGTGGCTGAGTGTTTAAGTTCGCGCGCTCCGCTGCAGGCGGCCCAGTGTTTCGTTGGTTCGAATCCTGGGCGCGGATATGGCACTGCTCATCAGATCACGCTGAGGCAGCGTCCCACATGCCACAACTAGAAGGACCCACAACGAAGAATATACAACTATGTACGGGGGGTTTTGGGGAGAAAAAGGAAAAAATAAAATCTTAAAAACAAAAAAAAGATAAAAGAAACTTAAACACTGTGCAGCTTATAAAAATATAATAAGTTAATCTGAGATAATCAGAACATAACTCAAAATTATAATTTATTACAGTGAGAAGAAGGACTTTTCAAGATAGTGGCATTTCTTTTACAGAACAAGGATGCAAGGCCCTGTTAAAGCACAAGAAAAGTAGGAGCTAATAAACTGAGATAAAAAATCAAAATGAGAATAATGTTTAAATGAATAAAAAAATCAGGACAAGAAAAACAGAAGTGTTAAGGCAGAATTTTAATTCATGTTATCTCTAAGCATAAAAGCAAATTATAGAAATGATGTTGAAGATGAAGTGGAATATTTTGAGAAGATAGGCCAGAACATAGAGAAATAGAAAATTAAAAATCAAGATGATTAGATAGATGATGATGATGAAGATAGCTAGCTAGCTAGATGATAATTAACACAGGAATAATGCATTGTACAAATGAAAGAATAAGAAAAAAGATCTCCAATAGAAAATATTTCTAAATTGAGAAATGCTTGCATAATAACCCCAGCTATGATTCAAATAACTTTAGTGGTAGATGTCATCACCTCCAGAAATATGCAGGCTACAATTTTTTAAAGATATACTTAAATTTTTCTAAAAGGATAGATCTTAGCTAAGTATTCTTATAATAAAATAATAATAATAATAGTGGAGGAAACTTTGGGAATTGATGACTATGTCTATGGCCTCAGTGGATATGATGGTTTCATGAGTATTACTTATACCCAAACTCACAGAACTATATACATTAAATATGTAAACTATAATTTTTACATGTTAACCATATCTAAATGAAGTGGTTTTGTTCAAAAAAAATTAAAAAGGATAGAGATAAATCCTGGAAGTGTTCAAATAAAGCATGCTTCT
Organism: Equus quagga; assembly: GCF_021613505.1. Lineage (NCBI taxonomy): Eukaryota > Metazoa > Chordata > Mammalia > Perissodactyla > Equidae > Equus > Equus quagga. Next base: position 47,449,391 of record NC_060274.1, on the reverse strand, counting down.
TTAAAATTCTTCCAAAAGTTGCAGAACCTAGTCTTCATCCCTGCAAAACTAAATAACAGTGTTTTACATGCAAAAAAAATTGTGACTCTAAAGCTCTAATTTGGGAGAAATTTATCTGTGACTCAAAATTTTCTGCCTTTGAAAGTTATATTAAATGTCTATGAGATGCCCAAACAAGGGATTAAAATAAATTCATATTATGACTCATCATCGTGAAAACTCAGAGCAAAAGGAGCTCAGAGCTAAAAACTTTCAGAGAAAGAGGAAAAGAAACAAAAACAGGCTGCATAACAAAAATCATGGGTTAGAATGACATCACACTTGTCCAATGGAACATGGGAAGCTGGGTATCAGCTACGCAAGATAACTTGTCTTCAAAATTCTCTAGTAAAATAACTCAAAAATTAGTTTTTTACACCCAACCAAATTATCACAAAATGATTAAGCAAAATAAAGATATTTTCAGAAATGAAGAGTCTCAAAAATTTTATTTTCATTTTAGGAAGTTAGCGGAAGTGATATTCCACCTAAATGAAAAGGCACAAGCATACAGGTCTGAAGAAAACATAACTGTAACACGTCCTGATTGGAGCAGGTCTAAAGCACTAGAGGAAATGTTATCAGGTGGAGGAAATGGTAGATTGGCTGGCATAGTTGAGTATATTTATAGAAGACATCAGCAACTGGCAGAGATTTTGAGAATTAATTCATGATAAGTTCTCAAAAAGATAACTGATGAAATTCTCAAAGATGATTATTAATACAAGGAAAAATAAAGATTATAAGAATAAGAAGTTTATACTCTAAAATATGGCTTCTTCCTTAGTAGTACAGGTGTATGTCACTTAACAACAGGGATGCATTCTGAGAAATGCATCATTAGGCAATTTTGTTGTGCAAATATCATAGAGTGTACTTACACAAACTAGAGGGTATAAGCCTGCTACACACCTAGGCCATATAGTATAGCCTAGACCATAAATCTGTACACCATGCTACTGTACTGAGTACTGTAGGCAATTTTACCACAGTGTTAAGTATTTGTGTATCTAAACATAGAAAAGCTACAATAAAAATACCATATGAAAGATAAAAAAGGGTACACTGTATAGGGCACTTCCCATGAATGGAGCTTGCAAGACTGGACGTTGCTCTGGGGGAGACAGTAAGTGAGTGATGAGTGAATGTGAAGACCTAGGATATTACTGCATACCACTGTAGACTTTATAAACACTGTACACTTAGGCTACACTAAATTTATAAAAAACATTTTCTTCAAAAATAAGTTAACTTTTCAACTTCTTGACTCTTGACTCTTGTAATAACACTTAGCTTAAAACACAATAGTATAGCTGTCCAAAAATACTTTTTTATATCCTTATTCTATACACTTTTTCCTATAAAAATTTTTATTTTTTACTTTTTAAAATTTTTTTGTTAAAAACTAAGACATAAACACACACATTATTAGCCTAGGGCTACACAGGGTCAGGATCATCAATACCACTGTCTTCCACCTCCACATCTTGTCCAACTGGAAGGTCTTCAGGGGCAATAACACACGCATGGAGCTGCCATTTCCTATGATAAAAGTGCCTTCTGGGGTTCCTCCTGAAGGACTTGCCTGAGGCTCTTCTTGAAGAGGTGTCATTCTTTTCAGATATATGTCTACAGTTGGTTGGTGTTTGTGTTTTGTTTTTTGTTTGTTTTATCACAGATTTACTTGTAAGTAGATAATGCACCATGAACATCCCTCTCTATTAATGAAAACCTTTAGTGTTGGGCTCCATGATTCCAAACTTTTTAGGGAGATTGTTGAGGTCTGAAAAATCTTCTTTTAAACCCTTCACTGTGAATTTTCCTGGCGTTTCTTTTTCTTTTTCTTCTCCTGCAGTGTCCTTTTCTCTTTCCTCTTCTTCAGCTATGCATTCCTGTTCCAGTTCCACCAACTTTTCATTGGTCAATTCCTCAGGAACCACCTCTAGGAGCTCCTCAATGTCATCCTCATCCACACCCAGGTTAAAATTGTTCGCCATCTCAACCACAGCCTTGTTGATTCTTGCAACCTCCTCATCCATGGCAAATCCTTTGAAGTCATGGACAAACCTCTTGAGTGCCTTCTTCCAGATGCCATTCATACACTCCTTGGTGACCTCACCCCAACCCAAGCAAGGTTCCCAATGCAGTCATAGATATTATAATGATTCCAGAATTGTATCAGTGTCTTCCTCAGTTGCAGCAGTAGCTTGGACATACGCTCTCCTCAGGTCCTAGGCCTTGAAAAATGCCATAACTCCTTGATCCATTGATTGGATTATAGAGACGGTGTTTAGAAGGAGAAACACTGCTTTGATACTGGGATGAAGATCACCTATAAAAGGAGGATGTCTAGGAGCATTATCAACTATCAGCAAAACCTTGAAAGGTAGGTTATTCTCCAAACAGTGCTTTTGTGTTTTACTGGCATAGCCATTTAAGAGGGCATCTTACAAAAGGAGCTGAGTCATCCACGACTTCTCCTTGCTCCTGCAGTACACTGGCGGTGTGTGCTTATTGATATGCTTGATGGTTCTGGGCTTCTCACTGTGCCAGATCACAAAGAGTTTCAATTTATAGCCTGCAACATTGACCCCAAGCAAGACTGTTATCCTGTCCTTAAAAGCCGTGAAACCTGGCATTGACTTGGCCTCTTTACATATAGAAGTTCTTTCAGGCATCTGTTTACAGAATGGGGAAGTTTCATCCATATTGAATATTTGCTCTGGCAAGTAATTCTCCTCCACAGTCACCTTATGTAGAGTTTCCAAAAATTCTTCAGTTTCTCTCACATCAGCACTTGCAGACTCACCACTCACTGTCAGACTATGTAATGAATAGTGATTCTTGAATCCATTAAACCACTCAGAGCTGGCAGTAAATTCAACAGCATAGTTGAGTCCAACCTTTTCTTTCAACATTGAACACAAAGTTTTTGTTTTGGCTATGATTGTTATGATGCTGAGAATACACTTCTGTGTCTGGTCTTCAATCCAGGTCATTAGAAGATTCTCCATGTCTAATAGAGGTTTTTCTGGAATTTTTATTCGTCTCATTGCCTTCAATAATCAGATCCTGTAACAGCTTCCATAACTTTGTTCTTGTTCTTCAAGATTGCAGCTATGGTGGAACACGACATGCCTGATTAGCGAGCAATAACTGTCACTAATTTTCCAACTTTGTAGAACTTAATCACTTTTAATTTTGTTTCCAGGTCAATCATTCTATATGGTTCTTTACTGATGGCATTAGCAGTGGATTTTGAATGCTTAGGAGCCACGATGAACAAAACAACATGAAATTAAATCAAGCACAAGAGAAAATGATGCAATCAAGATCTGTGGTAAACACTAGATGTATGAAACTCTTGCCAGTATAATATAACATACAATTTTACAGTAAACTTTTTTTTATAAGTAGAAAGTGCACGTTCTAAATAACATTAAAAGTGTAGTATAGTAAGTATATAAACCAGTAACAGAGTCCTTTATCATCATTGTCAAGTATTGTGCACAACACATAATTGTATGTGCTATACTGTTATATAACTGGCAGCACAGTAGGTTTATATCAGCATCACCACAAACATGTGAGTAATGCATCTACAATTTTGTGACAGCTACAGCATGGGAAATAGGAATTTTTCAGCTCCACAATGATTTTATGGGACCACTATCACATATGCAGTCCGTAGGCGAAGAGACGTGACTATACAGCATATAACTGTATTTCATAGTCATAATGAATTGGGAAAACATGAAATCTCTCTTTCTCTCTCATTCTTTCTCTTGCTCTTGTTCTTAGTCTCCCTCCAAGATAGGAAAGGAGAGAAAAAATAAATTGTCTTTTTCCATATGGGTGGTGAATGAAAAAATGTCAAAAATTAAAATAAGTTCCACCAGTTTAAACATATTATTTAGAAATATACTAATAATTTTTATTAAAAAATTAAAAAGCAGCTGAAAGAACTGAGAACAGTTGCTCTGTGGAATGGAAAATGGAGGTGGCTATCAAGAGATTGCGGGGGATTTTTGTCTTATTTGACTCTTTGTTTCTAAACTGTATGCATGTATAGCTTAAGTTGAAATTATAAGTGTGGTTCAAAAAAGAGAAAAGATAAAATTAAAGTTCATTTATTTTACTAAAAATAACCCACATGATAATCAGGAGAAATAGCCATTAGAGAAGAATTTTGAAAAAAAAATACATATAACCACTGGTATCTTTAAAAAATAGTCTTTATATCCCCTCCAACTCTGGGAAAAATGAAAACAAAGAAAATAATCAACAACGCCTAAAAGTAGGAAGTAAAAAAAAATGATTATTGAATTAAATCAGTCATAAAAATAAGCTTTAAAGTAAAAAAGTCCTTAAAACAGAATCTTTTGATTTTTAAAGCTAACAACAGAATTCATATACATAATATTTATAATTCTTACCTCAAGCAAAGTTATATAAAATTTTTTCTCAAACATATGATAATCAGATTATATAATTTATATAATACAAAAAATGAGGTTGTGTAATTGTAATAATACTCTTCAGACCAAAGAAAATTTACAAAATAGATTGAAGAGAGTGTTCTATATTATTGTTGGATAGGCTTCAAAGTGAAAATAAAGGCATAAACAGAAAATGTCGACATGTCACATATATTTCAAAATTGTTAAAAGGGGAATTAATAACAGAAAACTCTAATATAATGTCCACCACTTAAACAAATAGTAAACAAGTCTATATAAGATCTGGGTAATATAAAAAATGTATCTATCTCTACATGCACATATATTTTTTATGTGTAGTATAAACAAATAGTATACTTCTTTCATAAGACCCATAGCACATTTACAGATTGATAGTATAATGTATAATGGTTTAGTGGTTGCACAAATGAGATAACTATCATTTACGTTAAACCTATCAGGCGGCATGAGAGACATCATCCACTTTATGCCCACATGAAGACAAAATGTTCAAAGTAGTGCAAGTTCTCTAATCTGGGACCAGAGGTTGCAGAGGAAGAAAAGCAGATGAGCAGCTGTTAGCATTTCTCTCCTTTCATTTTCCTTTTGTTTTCCCCCACAAGATACAAATGACTAGTGCTATTTTTCTATTTTTTCATGTAAAAATTAACAACTTGTGTTAGTGTTGTACATGTGTTACAATTGATGAGCCAATATTGATGTGTTATTATGAAAGTCCATAGTTCACTTTAGGATTCACTCTTGGTGGTGTGCAGTCTATGGGTTTTGACAAATGTATAATTACATGTACCCACCATTACATTATTATGTGGAACAGTTTTACTACCCTAAAAATACCCTGTGCTCCACCTATTCTTCACTTCCTTTCTCCTCCCAAACTCCTGGAAAACACTGATCTTTTTACTGTCTTCATTGTTTGACCTTTTCCAGAGTGTCATATTGTTGGAATCATACACAGGTAGAGTTTTCAAACTGGCTTCTTTCACTTAAGAATGTATATTTAAAGTTTCTGCGTATATATTGGTGGCTTTATACTTCTTCTTTGTTTATAAACTACCAAAGAATATTTTATTGTCTGGATTGACCACAGTTTGTTTATCTATTCAGCTGTTGAGGGCCAACTTGATTGTTTCCAAGTTTTGGTAATTATGAACAAAGCTGATATACACATCTGTGTGAAAATTTTTGTGTGGACATAAGTTTTCAACCCATCTGGCTAAACACCACAGAGCATGTTAGTGGGATCACATCATAAGAGTATGTTTAGTTTTCAAAGAAACTATCAAACTGTCTTACAAAGTGGCAGTCGCAGTTTGCATTCGCAACAGCAATATGTGAGACTACCTTTTGCTTTCTGTCCTCACCAGCATTTGGTGTTGTCGTTGTTTTGGTTTTAAGTCATTTTAATAGGTATGTAGTGGTATATCTTTATTTTAATTTGCAATTCTCTAATGGTATATAATATTGAGCCTCTTTTCATCTGCTTGTTGATCATTTGTATATCTTCTTTGATAGGGTGTCTGTTCAGACCTTTTGTACAGTTTTTAACTGGGAATTTTGTTTTCTTGTTAATGAGTTTTAAGTGGTCTTTGCATATTTTTTATATCAGCCCTTGATCAGATACGTATTTTTCAAAGATTTTGCTCCAAGTCTGTGGCTTAGCTTATCTTCTCATTCTCTTCTGGAGTGTTTTTGCAAAGCAGAAATTCTTAATTGCATTGTTAAACCCAGGGTCATCTAGATCATGTTCCGTAATTTTCCATGAGTTTGATGGTTTTCCATTTAGATCTATGATGAATTTTGAATTAATCTTTGTGGAGGGTATACATCATTCTGTGTCTAGATTCTGTGTTTTTTTTTTTTCCTTTTACATGTGGCTGTCAAGTTGTACCAGCACCATTTATTAAAAAGATTAACCTTTCTGAATCGAATTGCCTTTGCTTTTTTGTCAAATATCAATTGACTATATTTGTACAGATCCGTTCTGTTCCATTGATCTATTTGTCAATGTATTTTTTTTAACTAATGCCACACTATCTTGTTACTATAACCTTATAGTCCTATAAATCAAGTTGCAAAGAAATGACATCTTACTATATTTAGTCTTCCTTTCCAAGTACATGAGAATGCCTTCCTAGTTTTTCAGATTTTTTAAATTACTTTCATCAGATTTTTGTAGTTTTTCTCAGATACATATGCATATGTTTTGTTAGATTAACAATATATGCATTTGGATGAGAATGAAAGGATAAAACATATTTAAACTGTATTAATTATAACTGCTAAGAGCTAATATGGAGATAGAGACAACAATATTATTAACCAGCATGCCCAGATACATTTCAAAAGTGCTTATAAGAATTTAGATTGAATTGATAAATATAGAATTTTAAATGTATACGGAAAGCTTACGTTTTAAAATACTATGGTTAAAGCTGAGAAATTATGTAGAAAGAATAGATTTTTACCTCAAATTCTATAACAAAATAAAATGTGTGGATTAAAGTTTTAATTGTGTTTAATTAAAAACAAAGGTATATCCAACAAAAACAGAATACACACTATTATCAAGTGCACATGAGACATTCTCTGGGATAGACCTTATTTTGGGATTCCAATTGTATCTCAATTGATTTTAAAAAATAAATATCATGCAAACTATCTTCTCCCACCACAACAGGAGAAAGTTAGAGATTCATAATAGAAGGAAAACTGGAAAATTCACAAATTTAGAAATTAAACACAATCTTAAGAAACCAATAGACCAAAAGAGAAATCACAAGGGTAAGTATAAAACGCTTAAAGATGAGTAAAAAGAAAAGCACAGCATATCAAAACTTATGGAAAACAATGAAAGTAGTGCTAACAGGAAATTTATAGCTATAAAAGCTTACATTAAAATACGAAAAAGATCTCAAACCAACAACCTAACTTTACATCTTCAGGACCTAGAGAAAGAAGAACAAACTAATCCCAAAACCAGGAGAAAGAAGAAAATAATAAAGATTAGAGCAGAGATAAACAGAGAATAGGAAAACAATGGAGAAAATCAACAAAACTAACAGTAGGTTCTTCAGAAGATTTACAAAATTGAGAAAACTAGCTAGATCGACTAAAAATAAAGAGAGATACTCAAATTACTAAAATCAGAAATAAAAGTGCGGGCATTACATTCTATAGAAATAAAAAAGATTATAGGAGCATGCTTGCTTGTCCTGATGTGTAACCTGTAGTGTGGACAAGAACTCACTGTCAAGACAGAATACGGCGTGACAAAATGGTTTCCTGTAAGCAAAGGTGTCAGAGTGCATTTTATCCTATCTATTTAATCTGTATGTAGAACATATCATACAAAAACCGGCCTACCATCCACACGTGGTCTCCTTAGCGTGGCAGTATTAGACTTCTTCCATCACATCTCAGAACTCACTGGAATATAATCCTGAGGTGGAAGTTGTAAGTTTTTATGACATAGCCTTAGATTCTGTTCTTCTGTGAGATTGCATTAATCAAGGAAGTCACTAAGACCAACCCAGTTTCAGAGAGGGGAATTAGATTGTACCTCTTAGTGAGAAAATTGGCAAAGAATTTGTGGCCAAGGGGAATTCTGATCTCCTAAATTGAGATTTCTCAGAAACATTAGTATGTGTAAAAGACATTATTGATCTTTAACTGATTGTAGAGGTAATGCAACTTGCCTAGACTACTTTGAAAAAATAGCCCTTTCTCAAAAAGCTTTCCTGGAATATTTGCCCCTTAAGTGTACCTTTCTAAGTATTACTTTTAGTACTTGTAGTCATTGACTTTCTGCCCTAGATATCCATCTAATATCTATTACCAGGTTATTTATGTTGAGTTTAAAAATTTTTATGAGTGATTTTTTTCTTCTACATATTGCTTTTTTAAAAGAGCTTTGAGATATAATTACACAATTCATCCATTTAAAGTATATAATTCAATGGCTTTTAATATATTCACAGATATTTAAAACCATCTCCACAGTCAATTTTAGAACATTTTTGATCACCTCAACAAGAAACACTCTTTAGCTATCACTCTTCTATCCCCTATCCTGCTCCAACTCTAAGCAACCACTAATCTACATCCTGTCACTATAGATTTCTCTCTTATGGACATTTCACTTAAATGGATTCATATAGTGTGCGGTCTTTTTTGACTGGCTTCTTTCACTTAGCATAATGTTTTCAAGGTTCATCCACGTTATAACACATTTTTTTAATCGACAAATAATATTTCATTGTACTTATATACCACATTTTTAATCCATTTGTTTATTGGTGGAAAATCACATTGTCTCCACCATTCAGTAATTATAAATAATCCTGCTACAAACCTTCATGTGTACATTTTTTCATGGACCTATATTGTCATTTCTCTTGGGTATACATACAGGAACGGATTAGCTGGGTCGTATGTTAACTCTATGTTTAACTGTTTGAGGAACTGCCAGACTGTTTTACAAAATGGCAGCACCACTTTACATACCCACCAACAGTATATGAGTGTTCTTATTTCTCTAAACCTCACCAACACTTGTTGTTTTCTGACCTTTTTGACCACAGTCATCCTAGTGTGTATGAAGTGGTATTTCATTGTGGTTTTGATTTACATTTTTCTCACAACTAATGATGTCAAGCTTTTTTCATGTACTTATTGGCCATATGTACATCTTTCTTGGAAAAACGTCTATCTAGATACTTTCTTATTTCTTGAATTGGATTATCTCTTTATTATTGACTGTGAGAGTTCTCTATATATTCTAGATATAAGACCCTTATAAGGTAGATGATTTGCAAATATTTTCTTCCATTCTGTGGGTTCTGTTTTCACTTTTTTGATAGTGTCATTTCAAGCATAAAACTTTTATTTTTGATGAAGTACAATTTATCTATTTTTTCTTACTTATAATTTTGGTGTCATATCAAAGAACTCTTTGTTAAATCCAAAGTCATGAAGGCTTACCCTTATGCTTTCTTCTAAAAATTTTATCCTTTTAGCTCCTACATTTAGGTTTTTGTTCCATTTTTATTTAATTTTTGTGTATGGTGTGAGGTAAGGATCCAACTTCATTAATTTTCATATGTCTGTCCAGTTGTCCCAGCATCATTTTTTTACAAAACTCTCTTCTTTCTTCTATTGAATTGTCTTAGCATCCTTGTAGAAAATCAGTTGACCAGAGATGTACTGATTTAATTCTAGATTTTTGGTTCTATTCGGTTGGTCTATATGTCTATCTTTGTGTCAGTATCACACTGGCTTGATTACTGTTTCTTTGTAGCAAGTTTTGAAACCAGGAAGTGTGAGTGCTCCTACTTTGTTCTTCACTTTCAGAATTGCTTTTAACTTTTCTGAGTTCTTGTCTATTTTATTTGAATTATAGAATCACCTTGTCAATTTCTACAAACAACTTATCTGGGATTCTGATAAGGATTGTGTGGAATATGCAGATAAGTTGGGAAGTATTACCATCTTAACAATGTTAAATCTTCCAATCCATGAATATGGAATATTTTTCCATTTATTTAGATGTTTCAAAATTTTTTTCAAAAATTCTTAGTGGATATCAGAGTGTAGCTTCTCACATTTTTTGTCAATGTTTTCCAAAATAGTTTACTCTTTTGATGATTTTGCGATGGGAATATTTTCTTAATTTCATTTTTTGATTATGTATTGTAAGTGTATAGGAATACTATTGATTTCTGTGCATTGATCATGCATGTGCAACCTTGCTGAACTAATTAGCTTTTCTTTAAACTGGCTTCTTTAGGATTTTCTACATACAAGGTAATGTCGTCTGAAAATAGTTTTACCTCTTTTCTAAACTGCATGCCTTTTATTTCTTTTCTTCTTTTTTAAAAATTTTTTGCCTGATTGCCCTTTATAGAACCTCTAGTGCTTTATAGAAGCTCCAGTGCTTTGTTTAAAAGAAGTGAGAGCAGAATATTTGTCTTGTTCCTCATCTTGGGATGTGAGTTGGGGATGAATTGGGGTTGGGTCCAGTCTTCCAGGATGAATCCAATTTTTCAGACTCATAGTCATGAGATATGACTTATGACCATGATTTTCCTCCCAACTGCCTTTTACCACCATCTCCACTGTTCTTCAGAGCACTTTTAGGTTTGAGGTTCTCCTTGCTCTGTTGCAAATAAAGTAGTTCCTTTGTGAAAAGACTTTGAGCTATGTGCTTTATGATTCCCAGGTAATATCTCAAAGCCAGGGCCTTCTACCTGGTAGTAGGGACAATGGCAAGCTTCTTGAGGTGTCTGAATGACATCTTGCTCTAGGAGCTGAGCACTTGGCAGAGCGGAGTCAAGCCGCCTGAGATCCTCTTGACTTACCTCTCCTGGCATAGAACTGCTGCCCTATGAGTCAGAGGAAGGGCTATCAGGATGCCAGTATTTTCAGCATTCGGCACCCCAAGGTAAAGCATCCATTCCATGAGTGGTTGAGGAGGTGAGCAGAAGAAATCCACATCTCTCAACTACACTGCCCAGAAATTAGTCTCAGGAACAGGCAGCTCAGGCAGGATCAGAAATACTGAAGTCCTGCTCTCCCTGGGAAGAAAGCCCTCTGACTAGGAGGCAGAAGAAGCAGCCCTGTGCTCTTGGTGGCAGCAGTCATTAGTGGAATCTCCACTTTATGAGCTGGGAGGGATGAGGGAGGAAACAATCCTGGTTCAAATACCACAGACTCTCATTTTTCTTGCCAAACTTTCATAAATTTTCTTCAATGGATGTTTCTTTATTTGCTGTTCATTCTTAGAACCATTTCCAGATGTTCTAAATGATTCAGATTGGGTTTTTTAAATAGTTTTTACCATTTCACTGGGGAGTCAATCAGCAGGATTCCTCACACTGTAGTGTCAGAAGTCAGTCTTATAATTCGGGACGATTCATTTTACCATGCATTCCTGAAGATGAAGATTTGTAACATCACAGAGATGCTGAACAGTGGAAGTTCAGGCCTTCTCACCAGTGAGTGGAGTGGACACTGCAAGGGAGTCTGGGAGGCCCCTCCTATAATCCCGGAGCTGCCCAACAACACGTGACCACTCTTGCTCTTGGCAGGATCAGCTCTAGTTTTATTTTTCTCCCGTCAACAAAACTAAATTGTTAGATTTTGCACTGAAATAACTAAACAAGTTGATGAACAGCATATTAAATGGAAAAGAATGTTCATTTACAGGGAAAAGATATAAATGTATGACACGCCAGACACAAAACATAAAGTTTCCAAATCTAAGTTTTGTAAAGCTAGTTCGAAGTAGTTAATGATGTTTATAATGAAATGCATTTTAGTCTATCATACGCCATATTATCTTTCCATTTATTCATTTTTACTTGCTAAATACTCTCAGCTCTCCCACTTTACCATCATCTCACAATACCAATTGTATATACTGTAAAGAAAAAGGAAAGGGTTTTAATGAATTCCTCAGCAGATTTTATTATAGACTCTAAGTTCTTAATATATTCTTAACATATTCTTTTCTGCTGAAGGACTTGTCAAGTTAAAAATAACTGAGCCTTACATTATGTTCTCATCATCTATTAATATAAACTCAGTGAATAAGTTCTATCACTTACAGTCAAACTAAAGGGAAAATGAGTCTAGCATCAAATATATGGAGAAAATATTGAGCTTCTAAATTACACTATTTGTTTTCCAAAAACTAGCCAAAGATTTGAAATCTAATATTAAATTATTTGAAGAAAACCTTCAGGCAATGAGAAAATAAGGATAGAAACTGCACAAAATAACTGAAGATAAATATTTAATAATTTTAATTGCAATTTCAAAGTAGACTATATTTGATATATAAAATATGACAACATAAATTGCTAAACTTTTACATCTGGAACCAGAAAGATAGCACTCTAACTTACTAGCACATAATAATTGTTTTCATTTATGTGAATGTTTATGTGAACAGTCTTAACCACAAAGATATAACTATTGAAAATAAAAATTCAACCAATAAAAAAGATTCAAAATATCTAAAGCAACCCACAGAATAGGAGAAAATGTTCGAAAATCACATCTGATGAGTGATTCATATCCGGAATATGGAGAGAACTCTTAAAACTCAACAACAAAAAATCACGATTCAAAAATTGGCAAAAGACTTGAAAGAACATTTCTCCAAAGAGGCTATACAAATGGCCAATAAGCACCTGCAAAGATGCTCAAAATCACTAATTATTAGGGAAATACATATCAAAAGCACAATGAGATATCACTTCACACACATTAGGATGAGTATCATAAATAAAAGGAAAGAGGGAAGAAAGGAAGGAAGGAAGGAAGGAGGGAGGAAAGAAGGGAAGGAAATGAAACTGGAACGCTTAGATATCATTGATGGGAATGTAAAACCATGCAGCCAGTATTGAAAACAGTCTCATGGTTCCTCAAAAAAAAACAAAAAAGAGCTATCATATGCTCCAGCAGTTCCTCTTGTAAGTATATATCCAAAAGAACTGAAAGCAGAGTCTTGCAGATATATTTGTACGCCCACATTTATAGCAGAGCTATGCATAATGGACAAAAGGTGGAAGCAACCCACCTGCCCACTGACAGATGAAGGGATAAGTAAAATATGTTTACACATAAAATAGAATACTATTTAACCTTAAAAAGGATAGACATTCTGACATATGCTATGACATAGCTGAACCTTGAAGACATTATGTTAAGTGAAATAAGCCAATTACAAAAGGGCTATACTTTATGACTCCACTCATATGAGGTACTTAGAGACAGATTGATCCCATAGGTTATGGGGAGAAGAGAATGAGGAGTTAGTGTTTAATAGATACAGAGTTTCAGTTTTGCAAAATGAAAACAGTTCTGTTGATGGATGTTAGTGATGGTTGCATAGCAATGTAATGCATTTAATGACACTGAATTGTACAGTTAAAAGTGGTTAAACAGTAAATTGTATGTTATATATATTTTACCACAATTAAAATATAATTTTTTAAAAAACTATAGCAAAAATAATTAATTACAAGAGAATACACAAATTCAGTTATATTGGAGATTTTAGCACATCAATCTTAATAAGCAGCAGATGCAGATAAAACATTAAGATCTAAACAACTTGATTAAAAAAATGTGACCTAATTGACAGAATATACTTTGTGCCCAGTAGTGACAGAATATACATTCTTCTAAAGCGCATATAAATACAAAAATTTACATGATCTGGGTCATAAAGTCTCAACACATTTAAAGAATTAAAATGCTATACAGCATTTTCTGTAATAATTGTTTTCAGATAAAAGTCAATAATATAAACAAAACTTAGAAAATCTCTATTTAGAAGTTAAATAATATCTTTCAAAATAGTCTCTGGATCATAAAGGTAATCGAACAGTTTTGAAACAAAACATAATGAAACAATGTCTTATCAGTTCCATGGACCGTAAGCTAAAGATTCGTTAGAGGGAATTTTTTAAACCAAAAAAATCTACATTCTAAGTATTTTAGGAGATTAGGAAAAAAGCATACAAGTGACTCAAAGAATGAGCGATGAAGGAAACTATGAGTAGGTATGTATAAAATTTTAAAAGACAAAGATACAATAGGAAAAATCAAAGAAACCAAAATTTGTTTTTAGATAAGATTGTTAAAATGTATAAACCACTAGCAAGACTAATCAAAGAGAGAGAAACCACAGTAACTAAAATTGAGGACAAAATTATAGATATCGTTACAGATCCAACATGTATTAAAAATATTAATAGAGTATTATAAAACATTACGAAAAATAATCCATCATATTTAAAAATTTATATAAAATATAAAAATTCCAAAAAAAATTAGTAGATCTGAGAAGAGTGTTATTGTCTATGAAAGATATTGAATCTGAATTTAGGCATATGGCCTATATATTCAAAAATTTGTTAGAAAAAGAGATATTTCCAAATTTATATATATGTAAGTACTATATAAAATTAATAGCTGTCTTAAATAAAACTGCAATCAACTAGACATAATAATAACAGATAATAGCTTATTACTAAAGCAAAAAAATCACAAATATTTTATGAAGAGCACTTAAAAGATATTATTGAATACAAAAAAGGATTTAAAAATTAAAAGAAATATGCCTACCTTGAATAGAAAGCCACAATATAAAGTAGAAAACCATGAATTATCACTAAATAATATATTAAATATGATTTTAATAAATATAAAAGTATTTTCTAGTACTAGATAAGCTGATCAAAATGTCATACAGAATATTCACAACAATTCTGAAAATAAGGAGGAATGATGAGAGAGTGGTTTAACGAATATACCGACAGAGATTGAAACACTCTGGTCAGTGTGGTATTGCTATAGGAGTAGACAAAAATATCAAGGGAAAAAATCAATAATTTTATTCAGTAAAATGTATTGGAACAACTATATGTCAAATTAAAAAAAATTAGACTCATATGACACGTCATACCAGACTGAAGTCTAGAAAGCTCAAGATTATAATTTCTATAATATATAATTAACTTCATTAGAGAAAAAATAATAACCCAATAGAAAATATGAACAAATAGTAAGAGCATACATTCACAGAATAGAAACTATGAATGGCTCTTAAACACTACTCAGTTTTGCTTACTATAATCGGGAGGCACAGTGAATGTACTTGACATACCCTTTTTTCACCTACAGTATTGGCAAAACGTCAGAAAATCTAATGACACACTCTATTGCTTACTGCACGAGCAGTCAATTCTACATCTTTCATTTGAGAGTACAGTTTGGAACACAACCTATAATGAGTAATTTGATAGTAAAAGAAAATAACATTTACTAAAGCTAAGAAATGATTTGCAAATTTTATGTAGAAAACATTAAATATATCAATACACACATTGATATCAGGAAAAAAAAATTAGGCCCTGCTTCTGAGGATGAAAATTCCAAATATATATATCCTTTGGCCATCAGTAATTTCACCTCTAAGTATTTATCCTGTAAATAAAAATCAAGATTGCATGTATAAGGATTATTTTCAGTCATCGTTTACAATTGAAAAGGTTGGAAATGCCATAAATACCAATAACATAGCCTGGTTAAATTATGGGGTATCAAAATGCAATAATATGCAGCATTGAAAAGAATGAAGACCTTTAAGTGCTTATGCAGAAAGATCTCAAAGGTATGGGCCGGCCCGGTGGCGCAGCGGTTAAGTTCGCACGTTCTGCTTCTAGGAGGCCCAGGGTTCGCCAGTTTGGATCCCGGGTGCGGACATGGCACCGCTTGGCAAAAAACATGCTGTGGCAGGCGTCCCATGTATAAAGTAGAGGAAGATGGGCATGGATGTTAGCTCAGGGCCAGTCTTCCTCAGCAAAAAGAGAAGAACTGTCAGTAGTTAGCTCAGGGCTAATCTTCCTCAAAAAGAAAAAAAGAATCTCAAAGGTATTTATGCCAATGAATAAACAAGATATCAAGATATAGACAAACTATAGGGGTGTCATATGTACATATTAGTTTAAATATGAAAAAAAAATGCCTGTACAAATACACTAGAATCTGAACATATTGATTCCCTGAAACTGGAAGACCAATTGTCTCATGCTATTCGGGCTAGGCTAGGTTATTCTCTAGTAACAAAGAACTTCAAAAATCTCAGTGCAGTAGCTCACAAAACTTTCCTTCTTGGTCATACACAGCAGACAATAAGTCTGAGTGATTCTCTAGGGCAGTTTTTCTCCACTTAGGTCAATAGTC
This sequence comes from Equus quagga, assembly GCF_021613505.1. Taxonomy (NCBI): domain Eukaryota; kingdom Metazoa; phylum Chordata; class Mammalia; order Perissodactyla; family Equidae; genus Equus; species Equus quagga. Next base: position 47,433,114 of record NC_060274.1, on the reverse strand, counting down.
TTGCTGCTTTTCTGTTTTACCGCGAGCCCTTCTCCATGGTCATGCTGCAGAAGAAAGGATGGAACATTTGACAAGTGTCCATTCCCTCAGTTTGGATGTGATTCACACCACTAGCATTCACATTTTCATAGTCAGAAAGGGTTTTATGGCTCCACTGCATGCCAAGAGGGCTGCGTCACCTGACATCTAGTACATCTGGGAGAGAAAAAAGCAGCAGATATTGGTGAGTACCACCAATGTCTGCCACAATTCTTTTGTTCATTTTGACTTTTCACCTAGAGAATTTATTACTTTCTCCAAAGACAAGTGGCCGAACACTTAATTAGGATATAAGCAGACAGAAATGATCAAACTCCATGTTTGCACTCACTTGCAACTATACATCCATCTATTTCTGGCACTACTGATCATAACAGCAAATAATAGGCCTGGATAAATAAATTATATTATTTAACGTGGCAATTAATTAGAAAAACATAATGACTTTGTGGAAGTCTCAAAGTCTTTAAAATTAAAAATAATTACATTAAACTCATACAATTTTATAAAGTTTTTTCCAGAAAACATGAAGACTACCATATTTAAGAACATTAATTAGATAATATGTTAATGTTTGCTTTAAAGGAAGCACCTATATGCATTCTACTATGCAAGATAAATAAGAAACTAGTAAACTTCCGAAATAGAAAATGAAAGCAAGGAACAAAAGGAAGACGTAACTCTGTTTCTGCTGTAACTTTTGAACTTTCTATCTCAAACTTACCTTAATTATTTTTTAAAAGGATCAATTAATTATTGATACAAGTGTGAAAATACCCTCTCTATCAGATGTAAAAAGGAGAAAATGTAAAATATTTTAATAAAATATGAAAATTAAAATATAGAGCATTTTATAATATTTACTACCAGAAATTATCTATGCAGTAAAGCATATGCTGGAAGAAATATAAAATTACATTGATTGCAATACTTATGATAAAAATAGAAAGTAGAGACAATACATCTTCTTCCTTCTGGCTAGTTAAATATTTTGAATCATTCTAATAATATGCTTTTTCCAATTCTCAAACTTATTTACTTGTAGAGCATCAGTAATGATTACTAAAGCAGTTCCAATGAGTGAGAGATGTTAGCATACGCTTTTCAAGCCATATAAAATGTAGAATATCATATTTCTCAGCTGACTCTTCAAAAGCAGTTAAGATTTTTAAACATTTTTTAAAGTATGTACTTAGTATACATCTTAAGAGTTTTGTATGTTGCCACATTAAGAGATTTTTATTATTAAAAGAAGATGCATTTCATGCTTAAAAGCACGCTCATAGCTACCTGGATCAGGATCTCCATTCAACATCTTTATCTTGAATATTCTGTTTTTTTAATCTGCGTGCTACTTGGGGAAGAAGGGAGAGATAAGTGTTTCCTTTTTCTCAGCCCCGGAATGATTTTCTCATGTATGTCTTTGGGTTTTTGCTATTGATCCAAAGAGGAAGATTTTTTCTGTAATGGTGACTTTTTAATAAAATTTTACCAAAGTGTAATACATCTAAAGTACACAAACCTTAAATGCACAATGTGACATGTTTTGACAAAGTGAATGCAACCCCATGAAATCACTAATCAAATCGTGATATAGATCCATACCTACTCACCTCTCAAACCTTCCTTCTCACACTCTCTCTTATTTAAATTCTAACCCTCTGTCATCTTTCCTTCTTGAGTTCAACCACCATCCTCCACCCACTGACTCTCTGGTATCTCTGGTTTTCAACACCGTCCTTGCATATCATAGATAGGACTTCCCCAAGGTCAATATGGACATCACAGTCACAGTGTGGATTTTAAAGTCTAATATTTCACTGCTACTTTCTCAGAATTTTTTTCTGAAAGGATAACTATATCATTCCACCTCATTTTCATTCCACCTTATCCTCTCATTATAATTTTATGTTCCTATTTCATAGTTAAAATCTTCTTGCATTTTCTTGAGAATGACAGTTTCTTAAAAGTTTCTTCTCATTCCTCTAAAACTTATCTTCAAAGATATTATTCTAACCTGAATGTTTAAAATAAAGTCCTTTTTTACATGTATATTTGTTTTTCTCCTGGATCCCATTTGGGTACTTTTACATTCCATCCCTGGAAAGAGTCTATCCAGACAAGGAGATTTCCAACAGAGGAAGTATGTGGCTGTGCACTTGTAGTATGCCATCCCCCTTGCCAGACACAGCCCTGCGTGGAAGTCTGGTGTGCCCAGTCCTAGCTCTCTTCTCCAGGTGTAACAGGTTTTCATTCAATGGAACTCAGCAGGACTGATCCTCCCGCCCTGACTGCCTGTTTCCCCAACACGTTATACCGATGTGGTGCACAAAACCTTGCAAGCCTTCATATAGGCCTCCTCTTCCTTCTTCCAGCATTTTATTTCCAGTGAATTTACCTCCCAAGATATAACACAACATCACAATTCTAGTCCCCTCTATTTTCTGGTTTTAGGCGTTCTGAGGTTTGAAGTTTCTCAGCAGAAAGAAAAAGGTCAGTGAAGGAAATAGTGCCAGACAGAACTGTATATGTCTTTCTCATCGATGCAGAGCTGTTGAGTATGGCCCCTTGGCTTCAAAATGTCCTAATCATCATATGTTCATGCTAGATCAATTTTACAAGTGTCGTATAAAGAAGAAATCCTCTTAAATTCTGCAACTGTCTGTCCATCTTAGTCATAACCAGTTATATTTATGGGTTAGTTTTCATTTTTCTTTTCTTGAGAAGTATCCATTACTTGTGAAAATGATAAGTTGGTAACTCAGCTAAAGACAGGATAGAGGGACCCTGTGATCTAACGAAGCCTTCTTTATTCCTCACTTTCAGCCATACCTGTCAGTTTGGGGAAGTGGTTGTGCGGTTATTCTGAAACTTGAATTTTAGTAGGAGATCTCAGCACTGCTTGAATTTGGGGCAGGTTACTCAATGTCACTCGCTTTCTCCTCCCTAAAATGAGAGTAGTATTAGCATATCTATCTCAAAGGGTTGTGGTCAAGATTAAACTAGTTAATTCAAGCAAATACTTAAGAGACCACATGGCAACCAGTAAGCACCCACTCAAAGTAGTTTGTTATTTGCTGTGGTGAAGATTGCTTGATGTCCTCCAATATATATTCTTCCATTTTCCCTCAGCAATTTAGTCCCAAAATGTCATCTTTGCATGTGGCAATCCAGAAAAAAGAAAACATTTGCCAGCCTCCTCGTAATTAGGTATGTGACTAACTCGTGGCCAATATGTGGTACACGGCAATACCATGTGCAACTTCTTTGAAGTGGCCTTAACAGAGGAGGTCTACACTTCTTTATTTTCTTCCTCCTGCTGGTTGGAATATAGATTTACTGGCTAGAGCTCCAGCACCCATTTCGGACCACACAGATGCAATGAAACAGTGAGATGAATGGGGGCTGGGACTGCGCTAACCAGCACTATAGTGCTGACAGCATATTTTACATGAGAGAATGCAATCTTCTGTGTTTAAGCCACTTTTCATTAGGGTTTCTGGTCACATGTAGTAGATAAACCTAATCAAAAATAATAATTACTTTGCTTTTTAGCACTCTGCACTCTTGCTTCAATTTTCCTCTAAATACTGATGACTCACTGTTTTTTTATCTCGAGGCCAGACCTCTCCTCTGAGATGCTACCCCATGCAAGCCCAGCATATTGGCATGTCCAACCAGGTATCCCAAAGGCATTTTAAATTCAACATATACAACACTAAGCTCATGATTTTCTTCCCTCTTTGTAAATATAGTGTTGTTCCAAGGCTCCCAGTCTCAGTTTATGACACTCTATCCATCCTAAACAAGCTAGAAATCTGGGGATCCACATCCCTAATTCTCAATATTCAAGGCTTTGTGAAGTCTTGTTGATTCTACTACAAGATACTCTCTAATTTTCCCACTTATCTGTATCTTCTCCACAACAATTAATGAATTATCATGAATTATAAATGTCATGAATTATCTTGTAGATCTCCAACTCTTTTCCATTCATCATCCTATTCTGCATAATATAGTTAGTAAATAATTTTGATAAGGAAATACTTTCTAAGGCTCACAGGATAAACACCAATATCATTATCCTAGACTACACAGCCCTACATTGTCTAGGGTCCACCTTTCTTTCTCCCTGTCTGGTTCATCATGCCCCATGTTTTGCCTCACACTCAGAACCCCAGACATACTGACCTCCTTGTTCCTGGAAAACTGCATTCTCCATTTAGTTGCAACTGTTTGCAGTTGTTCGCTCTCCCTGGAAGGATCCTCCCAGTCTTCCAAAATGGAAATGTGCTGAAAGATAATACTAATCAGAAACACACAAACAAACAAACAAAAGACATGGTCCAGCATGTATGAATGAGGGTACAGAAAAGTGGGAGCCATCTGCCCAATAGCCGTGAGCTTCCAATGTTAAAGAAGTGGGGTCTATCCAGGTAGAAATGTAGCTGCTAGAAGGTGAGTGGGCTCTCCAGCATAAAACTTTCTCTCTTGTGATATTTGGGGAAGTCACAGTAAAACCAGTAAACAAGACTTGCCTACATCTATAAGGATCTCCGTGAGCCTTCGCAATGCAGGGAAAGATCCAGCAGAAAACAATCTATGCGCCCAGCAGCAAAACAACCAAGAACTCCCACCTATACTCTGAAATATAGATAAACAAAGACCATCAAGAACATGAACAAATTTAGCAATGTGGAAGAGAAAGACCAAATGAATAGATTGTGGATAATGGATATCTGCAGATAATTCAGAGAGTAGAGGAGCATTTTATGGTGACTCCATGTTGTTTACCTGAGGGGCCCACAAGTGGGGACTGGGCATTTGTAAGCCCAGATATACCAGGAATGGATAGGATTTTTCTGGTACTGGTATGCTGAAAACACATTTATTTTCTTTAGAGTTCATGAAAAATGAAAATTCAAGCAGGTTGTCAAGTTGTGGTCCATTGAATCGAGTGTTTGGCATTTTGGTTTCAGTTGTTGAGCAAATACATCTTGACACTGTTGATTCACCTAGCTCTCAATTTTGTCTACTGAAAAAAGAGACTGTAGTAAGGAGCCAGGGCTAACATGACCCCTTTCCCCCAAGATGAATGCATGCAGTGGACTTCCAACAGGGGTTATCATTATCTGGCCAAAAAGGGTATACCTAGAGGTCAGTGGGATGGGCATTGTTGGGAGTCAGAGTTCACTGATCACACTCAGGGCCACAACAAGACACTAAGACACTGTGTTCTACTTTCCTACTTCTCTGCTTCTTCTTACACCAACTTTAGCTGAAGGCCAAGACTTTGGCTCCTGTAATAACCAAAGATGTATCTTAGATTCCTGGCTACATGTAGAAGAAATTAATATATACAATGCTGCATGTTTCTCTTTCTTCTGCCAGATGTCCCAGCTTTCCTTATAACTTGCAACTGTCTTACAGGATACAATTCAAGTCTGCAACAAATAGCCAACTTATTCCAGCAACCTGATATTTCTCCTATTATATTCCTGAAGCTTCAGCTTTGGTAGACCCTGGCTTGAGTCCCAAGTCACAAAAGGCAACAGATTAACCAGCTAATTCTCTTCAGAGAATCCTCTCTGCCTTGTGTTCTATCACAGTCAAGTCAATTCCAAATGGTATTTCTGTCACTAGCAAATCCAGTGGCAGTTCCAGTTTATGCTTTTCCTGGATTTTTTCAGCTGCAAGTAAGAGAAATCCATTACAAACTAGCTTATGCAAAAATTGTTGGCTCAAATAACTGAAAAGACCATGGACTTTCTAGTTTTGTGTCCACATGTATCAAAATGCTCACAGAATGTCATCTGGGGGCAGAGCCAACCCAGAGATCCCATGACTTAGATCTGCTTGCTCCTGTGGTGCCTGCACCTGCTCACTTGTGCTCTCTCTATGTTTAGAACAATAGCCCTGAGCCAGCTCAGGTAATGTGGTCCTTGTAGCTGATGAGGGCAGAAGAGGAGAGATTCTCTCTCTACTAGCTGTCAGATTAGTGCCTCCAAAACTACTCTGACCCAGTTTGAGACAGATGAACCGATCCCTCTCAAGCAACTACACTTCTGTGGTGCTGGAGTGCTTCAGTCCAGTCCCATCACTTGCTAACACAGTCCTAGCTCCCCAGTGATCATCCCTATGGGTAGAGAAGCAGAGCCTGAAATTAAGTGAGGCAAGGGAAATGAGATAATGGATTTCCAGGACAGAGGTAAAGTGTTATTATTTACGTAATTCAAAAGTGTTGCCTCTGGGGAGTGGGAGAGATTTTGGAAGAGGTAGGATAGGAGTGTTGCTTCTCATGTCAAGTTCATCTGGTGATATTTGATGTTGTACTCTATGCAGGGGCTACCTCAATATACATTTTAAAATAAAAATAATAAATGGGAGATTTGGTTGATGTAGGTATTTGTAGGATCAAGCAGGTATTCATATTACCCAGATCCCAGCAAGAGACATGCTCTCATATTTCCCAATCCTAAAATTGTTGAATATTAGAGGATCTTAAGACCTATAAAATTTGAGGCAAATGTAATTTGGTGCTTTGATTTTGGCTTTTAGTTTTACCAAGAACAGCATATTAATAATATAATAATGCTCATTTTAAACCTGATCAAGAAAGTACAAAAATAGAAAATGACGAACCAATCCCAATTAGGATTATAGTTGTAAAAAAAACTAAATTAAAATACAAGAAAATTAAATTTGATGGTATATTAAAAAATAATCTACCAAGACTAAGTAGGATTTAGGCAAAGAATGCAAGGCTAACATTATATTTCGGAATCTATTTCTATAATACATCAAACCAACAAATATATTTCATTACCTCAGAAGTTATTCAAAGTAATTAAATACACTTCCTGATTAAAAAAGTAATAAGCAAAAACCTTGCTTCAAATGTTGAATGAAAGGATACTATCTTTTGTAACAAAGAATATGTATCTCCAGTCTTTATGATTTTTTGGCAAAATCTTGGAGATAATACTTTTAAAATTTAACATAACTAATGGTTGTTAACATCATTATTATTTTAAATGGTTCTGGAATATATAGACAATAAGATATGAAATGAACATAGGATGTATGACTATTGCAAAAAAATGAGAAAAGAATAAGTTCAGAAATGCAATTGTCTACCTGGAAGATCCAAGAACTTAACTAAAAATGTACTGGAATTTAAATGAAAAAATGTGCTAAACATAAAAATTATTTTAAATCAGGGCTAAGTGTCTGCAAGTGGTCATTTGTTAGACCTTAATTCCTGGATTTAGTATTTTATTATTATAGTTCCTGAATTTTAGGATTTTATTATCATAGTTCTAATCATTTTTATTTTCAAGTCAGCATCAGAAAAATCCATGCAAATGCTATAATCTAAGGTAGTTTATTTTCTTAATGAAGCTACCTGCAGTTACTTGTTAATAGGATTTTTTTTATCCTCAATAGCAGCTGCATTTGGCTGCATTTTCTAAGCTATTCTTTCTTTTAGTATAAGTAATGCAAACTCTTCAGAGATCTCTAGCTCAAAATTTTATACCATTTCTAAAAATTTTATGAATACATCTTGAATTGCAAAATCAAACACACTTATTCTGTCATACTCCTTCCCTCTTTTTTCCAAGACATAAGATGCTAGAGTTTTGCCATTTAAATGTTTCATTACCACTCATGTAATAAACAGTCTAACTAAAACACATTCCAGAAATGTGGATACTCTTCTCTGCTCATTTGATACAGGCATAGAATTAACCAAAATCTTGGCATGTCTTTGTAAAGGCAATGTTTAAAAATGATGAAATAAAAAAATAGTCTTCCTTTCCCGTGACCTGAATCCTGTATTTAGAATGTTTCAGTGTGGAGTGGATAGGTTACTCTTTAAATTGTTATATTCTAGCAGAGCCATAGTACATATTTTAAAACCTTGACAGAAAACCCATAAGGAGCAGCATTCTGGAAGCTGCAAGTATGATAAGGAAAAGCATGCATCAAAACAAACGGCCTCAGAAAGCAGTAGTTGCCACACTAAACAGCTTCTTGGCCACTCCTGCAGACACACCAGCTTGGGTCCAATGCAGCTGCTGAAAGGTCAAGGGTCATTCCCATTGGTACAATACAGGTATACTTAGAACTCAGTATTTCACTGGAAGAAAGGAAGAAAGCTATTTTCCACAGGTTATATGAGAAAGGAGGTGTGTCTTGGTTGATGTCACTGATTTGAAGTTCATTGTTTTGGATTTATGGTCAAAGAAAAAAGAGACTTAAGCATAAACTAGCTTCATGCAGTTTTGCTGAAAAAACATACAGTAGACGCGATGTGAGCCATTCAGCTTATTCAAACACCGGGCCCTGCAGTATGCCATTTGTGTGCTGCGTGGAGCATCCCCTCTGCCTTATGACCAAACTCTTGGAGAAGAAACTTGCAGATTAAAAAAAACAACCAAACAAACCAACAAACCCTCTGAAGTTCGAAAGGAATATATGTGTATTCATTAAATATTCACTGGCTTACTGTATGCTTAAAATTGAGCTAGGTATTGAATGGATGGCAAGGAATCTAAGGCCCCCTCAGCCTGCCGGGACACACTGTTGTTTGGGAACGCAAGTCATGCATGAAGCAGTGAAGTGAAAATGCAAGATGAGTGACTGAGACAATAATTGAATCCGGAGGTGGAGAGAGGAATCCAGAGCTGGGAGCTGAGAAAAGATCCTTTCTGAAAGAAAACTCCTGCGAGAATGTTTGGATGAAATTTTTACAGGTTTACTGTGTTTTCTTTATAAACTCATTTTCATACATTGTGTTTTGGAGTAAAATTGTTATCAGTTGCCTGTATAGGAACAACCAAAGATATACAATGATAAAATACTATTGTTAAGTAAAATAATATAATTTATTTTGTATATTTTAATATCTTTATGTTAGAATAGTTTAAAATTTACAGAAAAAGTCCAAAGACAGCACAGAGAATTCCCATACACCCCACCTCCAGTTTCTTCTGTTAACATCTCACTTCCGTGAGAAAATATTGACACATTATTGTGAAAATCCATACTTTATTCATTTTTCCATAGTTTTTAACTAAGGCCTTTTTCTGTGTTCCTGGATCCCATCCAGGACCCCACATTACTATTATTTATCATGTCTCCTTAGGCTTCTCTTGGCTGTGACAGTTTCTCAGACTTTCCTCTTTGTGACGACCTGGACAGTTTTGGAGAACACTGGTCAGGTGTTTTGTAGGATGGTCCACTACGGGGATTTACCTGATGCTTTTCTCATGATTAGACTAAGGTTATGAATTTTGGCAAAGTCTACTGAGATAAAAATCCTTTTATGGCATCATGTCAAGTTTATATACTATTAGCCTGATTTATGACTGTTGGTTTTAACCATATATTTATGACTATTGGTCTGTCAGTTTTCTTTGCTGTAAGTCACTCTCTTATTCCCTTTTCATTCTCCTCTCTTTGGAAAGAAGTCACTGTGTGTAGCCCAGACTTAAGGAGTGGGGAGTTACGCTCCATCTGCTTGGAGGTGATCTATCTATATAAGTCATTTGGAATTCCTGAGCAGGAAATGTATCTGTCATGATCCATTATTTAGTGACAGAATCATGTATTTATTCAGTATGAACCTATGGATATTAATTTTATATATTGGGTTATAATACAATGCTACATTAGTTTTTTGGCTCAAATTTTTTCAGCTTCTGCCACTGGGGGCTCTTTCAGTTGGTTTATGTATCCTTATACCTCCAGTGATGTAGGGATTTGCTTTCTGTTTTTGAGTACATCTTCATTTTCTACTATATGAGCGGCTCCAATCTCATCTTGGATATTTCCTGCCCCAGTCTTAGAATCCGCCATTTTTCCAAGGATCTTTGTTCCTTTCGTTGGAACACAGTGTTAGAAATGAAGGTCTGGGTGCCAGGTGTGCTTGTTGCTTCTGAGGTGTCATTACTTCTAGGCCCTCAACCCTGAGAAAATAAGGAAACTCATTTATATACCCATGTCTATAAATATTGCTCTATATAACCATCTGTGTCTACGTTAAGCTAAACCTGAGTTTGTTCTGATGTCTCCAATTCTAATCCATTACCACACGGATCTTTTTGGCTTCCTACTCTTACTTCTCTATAACTTCCCACTCTAAAGGGACGTGAGAATTTTGACCCCAACCACCCACCATCTGTTTAATTGATTGTTCAATTCCAGTATAATGTACAGTGGTTTCAGAATTGTTAACTCACACCTTCATGGGAAGCAACTTTATCTATTAAAAGTACAGTGCTTATGTAAATTCCTCTTGTCTTTAGCTTACAGACTCTATTCACTTCCAAAATTGCTTTAGTTAGCATGTCTCCTCCCTCCCCGCATGAGTGAGGTTTTTAGCATACATCTCTAATACAGTTAAATTATATTGTCACATTCTGCATTCCACCTGGGGATCCCTCATCCTCCTAAATGCTTTTTTAAAATTTGCATATATTAAAGTTTATTCTTTGTGCTATTGAAGTTCGATGGACTTTGACAAATGCACAGTGTCATGCATCCATAATTAAAGTATGATACAGAATAGTTTCTCCACCATAAAAAATCCTGTGCACTTCACCTATTCACCCACTTCCCTGCCCTGGACCCCCAGAAACCACACATCTATTTACCGTTTTTATATTTTGCCTTTTCCAGAATGTCACAAATGGAATCACACAGTGATTAACCTTTGAAGACTAATTTCTTTCACTTAGCAATATGCTTTTACAATTCATCCATGTCTTTCTTGGCTTGCTAGCTCATTCTTCTTTATTGCTGAGTAATTTCTCCCTGTATCAATGTACCACAGTTTATCCATTCACCTACAGGAGGATATCTTGGTTGCTACCAGTTTTTGGTGATTATGAAAAAAGCTGCTATAAACATTCACATCAGGTTTTTGTGTGGGCATACGTTTTCAAATCAATTGGGTAAATACCTGGAAACACAATTGCTGGATTGAGTGGTAAGGCTATGTTTAGTTTTGTAAGGAACTACCAAACTGTCTTCCAAAATGGCCATACCATTTTGCATTCAGGCCAGCAATGAATGAGAGCTCCTATCACTTTACCTCCTTGCCAGGAACTGGTACTTCAGGGGTCTCCCCACACACAACTATTTTAACCATCCAAATAGATGTGTAGTGATATTGCAATGTAGTTTAATTTGATTTCCCTAATGAGAAGTGATGTTGAGCATCTTTTCATATATGACAGCTTCTAAATCTTCTTTGTTGAGGTAAATGTTCAGATCTTTTGCCTACGTTTTAATTGAGTTGTTTGATTTCTTACTGTTGAGGTTTAAGAGGTCTTTGTATAGTTTGTACATGAGCCCTATACCAGATATGTGTTTTGCAAGTATTTTCTTCTACATATTTGTTCTCGTATCCCCCCGTATAAGAAACTTCTACCATTAAGCCACCAGTGTGGTAAGCCCACTTCAAGGTCAGATGGTTTATTAAGTATCTCGGCAGAGAGGAGAGGAGGGAAGAAAGAAAGAGGAAATCAGCAGATTTACTGTATATTTTATTTTTAGGGGGTTATTACACATATATGTGGGGCTATTACATACATTGCTACCTAGGTTTTGTAGGAGAAGGAGCCAGCAGCAGAAAAAGTTAAATAAGTCCCAAAAGAGCCATTCTTAGCCTTTAAATAAATAAACAATAAATTGGGTATACTCCCACCCCAAAGGGATGGGCTTCACCCAGGTGCTGCAAGAGGGAGGCTGGGGCTCCCAGGACAGCTTCACTGCATGATCCCCGAACGGGGAGCCAACAGAAGGGTGGAGGGTGGGGTCCATTCTGGGGAGGGCTTACCAGTGTAGAAACTTGGGAGAAAGTTCCCACCATCCGTGCCTACAGTCTGCACCACCTGAATTCTGGGCTGCAAGACAAAACAGTGGACCTCTGTGTGTACAAACTCCTGACTCTGAAGGTGTTCGCCATGTCCTCTGAATTATTTAAACATGACCTATCTACCTGTGACCTAAGTTTTCCAATGAACTTTGGGGTTGGATAGCTTCTATAAAGATGAATACCTGTTAGTGGACTACAGGAAAAGGCTTCCTGGAAAGTCAGAGTGTGTCTTTTTTTAATTTTGCTATTATGCTGACTCATATTTGCCCTGCTCCAGGTAGCCCAAATGTCTCTGAGATGCCTTGCCATTCAACATCTAGAAAATATTGCTTCAATCTCTATTTGATGATTTGCTAAAACTCGGTGATCTCCTTGCGTTCCAGAAGGCTCATCTCCTGGCTCCTGCTTCTGCCGAATTGAGGTTTGGATCATTTCAGTGTGTAGCACTTTCAATCTTGCTTCCTGCACCCAGGGCCTAGGTAAGGGACCAAGGCCCCTTTCCTTGATTTCATTAAAGGGAAAAAATAAGTAAGCAATATACAGCACCATAAACACACACAAACTAAGCATTTGAGAAAGTAGCAGTTTTTGTTGAAGGTTTCAGTGCTTGGTATGAACTTATACAGTAGCAAGAAAAACAACGTACATCACACTTCTCTCCCTTCACAGCCCTTTCACCACCTGGGACCCAGGAGTTGTCACTGTTGTGCTAGCCGAGGTGCAGCTCCACCAAGGTCTTAGCATGTTGACAGCTTCCGTTGCCTGCTTCTCTCTTCTCTGATTTTTCCTTCTCCTTCTCTGCCTCCTAGGTTGGCCTACCATCTCCACTCCAAATTCTTCATCTTCTATTATGCTATAGAAATTAGCTCGCGCCTCCAGGACCACATTTTCATATCTAAATCACTCTGATGCACTCAGCAGAAAAAAACACCATTTAGTCATCATGTCAGAAACATCACTAATCAGCAGAAACCGTGAGGTTACCTTGAACTGGCTACTTGAAGAGGATCTTTCATCTTTGAGAGGTATTTATGACTTTAAATATGTTTTTCCTCCTGAACACCTGTGTTTGTTGTGGCAGCTTGAAATGAAGTGAGACGCAGCTCCTTTCTCTCTACGTCTCTGTGCTCTGATCGAAGATTATAAAGGCAATAATCACTCATGAGCTTTGCGAAGCTCGGGCACGGATGCTGCTCTCAGTCTGCCCATATGGGGCACTGGATCAGTCGCAATGTCCTTCCATTAATGTTCCTGTGATCTTATGGGTGCTAGGAAACCCAAGCACTTAGTTTCCAGGCAAACATATCCTTTACCTGCGTGGAATCTCAAATTGTTTAAATGAGTTGGCTTTTTCTATAAATAAAAGCCTATCTTCTACTCATCAAAAAATGCCTTAAAGATTTGGGTTACGGATGACAACCTTCTGTGTTTTCCAAAACTCCCTTAGGATTTAAATATATATCTCTCTCTATATATGATTGGGTTATTTATTTATTTATTGTGAGGAAGATTGCCACGAGGGTAACATCTGTGTCAGTCTTCCTCTATTTTATGTAGGATGCGGCCACAGCATGGCTTGATGAGTTCTGTTAGATCCTTGCCCAGGATCCGCACCCTGGGGAACCCCAGGCTGGCGAAGCAGAGCGTGTGAACTTAACCACTACCCTAAGAGTCTGGACCCAATATTTGAGTTATTTTAATGAAAGTACTGAAAACAGGAAGGTAAACCTGTGAGCTGAAACTGCTTCTTATTAAAAAAGAAAAAAGATAAAGCAGAAAGTTTAAACAATTGTGTATAGAAGAATAATTTTTAATCATATAAATGATAAAGTCATCATATTAGTTCTAAAATATTCATTGATGTGTAGCTTCAAATAGTGCTATGAACTTGGAAAATGTATTAACTTTCTAAAGTTAAATTAACATCTATTTTTCAGGATGAAAATTCTCAAATAAAGTAAGCTATGATTGTATAGACATAGTACATGAAAATTCAAAGAACTAATGTTTTCTAACATCTGCTGTCATGCTTGCTATGGAAATCATAATACAGGGAAGAAGTTACCAAGGAATATCTACAAATAGGAAGAGAGCGTTAGCTCTCAGGATGGTGGACTTTTAGAGAGACTCTATTTAAACTTATCAATCCAGTATCAACACCTACTAGTGAAAAGTAGATCTGTCCAGTTGTGTGGATAACATCTGTGTCCTGCATCGTCATTGAGCCCTTGCTGTTCCCCGAGAAGATGCAGTCTATGAGTTCAATCTCAGCTTCCCCGTTACTGTGTGATTGAGAGGTAGAATGTAAAGCAATTATTTATAAATATTTTCCTATGTATTATCCCATTAGATTTGAGAGGTGAAAAGCAAAAATAAATCTAACATGTCTGAAAGAAGGCATAATTAAATGTTACAATCCCTTTAAAATCTTATGTTTGACAGAAGGCCTATAGTTTTCCAACTATAACAAATAATAACCAACTTAGTACAAGCAAAATGCTGCATTGAAAAAACATAGCACAATTACAAAGCCTTATAAGTGAAATTCACGTGAGGAAAAACCAGATTTTGCCAGAACAAAGATAAAACATTCCACTCAAGTAGAGAAGAAAATAAAAGCAGAGTGTTCTCAATGGCCCTTATGATGACCAATGTGGTGATCTCCTACAGTAACTATGAAGTTATAGCAACTATCACTATAGGACATGTGGCAACAGGAAGGAGTAACATCATCTTATGGTTCAGGCACCTACGTGGAGCCTGGATTCTGGGTGCAAATCCTGACACTCGCTAGCTTTCAACCTTGAGCAAGTTGTGTGACCCAGCTGAGCCAGCCTGCATTCTCACCTGTGTAGGGTGGATAACAAGGCCCCATCACTTGAGGTTGGGTGTGGATTAAATGATATACTGTGTGGAAAATAGCAGGCACAATACCTGGCACCTGGTAATGCATAAGCACTAAAACTATTATTTCAGTGGAAATGTAACATTTTGTACTTGCAATTAATTTAAAAGTGCCTCAAGCAAGCAAAACAATCTATTTATTGATTTATGTCACTTTTATCACTAATCAACAGCTTTTATTCATTTGTAGATGTTTACTGAGGGCCCTCTCTGTGCCAGGACACCTCAGTGATCAGAACATCGAATTTACCTCAAAGTAAGAAACCTTATGAGATGGAGGGTAGAAAGGAAAAGTAGACCTAATACAAAAGTTCATCTGAGGATGGCTCAAAGAAGGCAGTTCACTCTAGCAACCTCAATGTCATGAATAAACACCACTCCTACAACACGAACAGCAGAAGGCTGCAGGAGCAACAGATAACAATGCTGCAACTAGGCAGCATTTCAACGATTCACGTCTTTAACCTGAATCACAGTATAATTTATTTGTATTTAACCTCATTTATACATGAACAATATTTATTACACTGTATATTTATTTAATATATATATGTGTATATGACTCTCAAACTAGTCTTTTAAACCAAAGCTCCCCTTCTAAAAACCTTCTAGGCATCGTAATGACACATTGTCCATAAAAACAGCTATCAGTTGGACATTCCTAAGCAGAGAGTGCAGAGGAGAGGGACTTTCTGCTGCTATGAAAATAGGGCTCTCAGGTTACAGCTGAGGCATAAAGATTCACTATATTTCAATGGTTATTCACATCTCTGTGTAAGTTCAAGTGTATAAGGAAGATAATGATATCTACATTGCAGAATTTTTTGTTGGTCGTTGTTGTTTTTCTGGGAAAGATTTGCTCTGAGCTAGCATCTGTTGCTAATCTTCCTCTTTTTATTTTACTTTTTTCTCCCCAAAGCCCTAGTACATAGTTGTGTGTTTTAGTTGTAAGATTTTCGAGTTCTTCTATGTGAGCCACTGCCACAGCACAGCTACTGACAGACAAGCGGCGTGGTTCTGTGGCTGGGAACCAAACCTGTGCCACCAAAGCAGAGCACTCCGAGCTTTAACTGCTAGGCCAGCAGGCCTGATTCGCAGAATGTTTTTTTAGCCACTTGACTGAAGTATGATTGACATACAAGAAGTTGTATATATGTAACATGTACAACTTAACGGATTTGGAGATAAGTGTACACCTGTGAACCCATCACCACAATCTATACCATAAATATATCATGCATTTCTAAATGTTTCATCCTCCCTTTTTATTTACTATTATTATTATTATTGTGATAAGAATGCTTAGCATGAGATCTACTCTCTTGGAAAATTTTCAAGTCTGCAATACAGCATTGTTAAGTGAGGGCTCTTTGCTGCACAGTAGATTTCTAGGATTTATTTGTTTTGTATAACTGAAACTTTGTGTACTTTGGCTAACACATTTCCTTGTTTCCCCATTGCCCTAGACCCTGCCAGCCACAATTCTACTCTCTGCTTCTATTAGTTTGACCTTTTTTGGTTCTTCATATAAGTGAGATAAGCAGTATTTTTCTTTCTATGTCTTGCTTATTTTGCTCAGAATAATGTTCTCCAGGTTCATCCATGTGTCGCAAATGGAAAAAAAAAGATTTCCTTCTTTTTTAAGGCTGAATAATATCTGATTGTATGTACATACTACATTTTCTTTATCCATTTATCTTTAGATAGCCTTTTAGGTTGTTTCTGTGTCTTAGCTAAAGCGAGTAATGTTGCAAGCAACCTAGGAGGCAAGCTCCTGATTTCAGCTTCTTTAGATATGTACCCAGAGGTGGGATTGCTGGATCAGTATGGGAGTTCTACTTTTAATTTTTTGAGGAACCTCCATGCTATTTTCTGTAGTGGCTGCACCAAGTTACCTTTCCAACCTTGCAGGGTTTTTAGTGCAGAAGAGATTCCATGTGCTTGCTGGCAGGCACTAGGAGCCGGGCAGGAAATGCGACCGCTGGCAGCAGCAGTGCTAGGTCACAGGGGCCCTGGATGAGACATGATTCTTTTCTTATACATTTTAAGTAAAGTTATATTTGAAATTCTGATAAAAATGATATCCATAAAGAATATCTCCTTTATTATCTCATGTATATTTGGGACAACTTGCAGAAACAAACTTAAATCCATTTAAGTGTCACAGGCAAAGCAAAGGATGAAATATAAATATTCTCGTCCTTGTGATATGACTGCATATGTTAAAGACAACTGCTGTTATTTTTATCAACAATAAGATTATTTAGAAAAGTAAGAAGCGATCAACAGTGACTAATGATAATTTATTTCTTTATTTTATGAATGAAGAGAGTAGGATGGGGATAGAAAAAATAAGCAGAGGTTGTTATGGCTTGAATTTCTTCAAATATTCATTTCATGGCAAAGCACTGGTCGAGTCATGACATTTCCATATTCACTACTTTGATTCTGTAAACTTTTAATGCTCAATTAATTTGTGCTTTTGTTTATTTAAACAAGTGTACCATGTTTTATATACATTTGATTTACTATGTACAGAACCCAAAGTTTTTGCTAGCTGTGTTTTCAAAAAAGAGCTGTGGCTGCCATTTTGGGCTCTCTCTATTAGATTATATTTCTACATTTTGGTTATTTGTGAAAGTTTACTTTTACTTTCACTTAAAGAATAAAGATTTGATAAATCTCACTCTTACATGGAAATATTTAATGCACGTGTATGACTGGTAGCAAATTAATTGATTATACATGTGTCCTGACATAATACATGCTATAGTACAAAAATGTGTACAATTCAGTTTAAACCCAGAGGATTTTCAGTACTTGAAAATATCAAAAATTCAAGACATCGGTAAAAGTGCTTACTTTATCATGACAAATAGGTATGTCACAGCATGTCATAACCTTAAAGGGTTGATGGCTGCAAAGAAATGTATCACTTATATCCCCGTTCTACTAGACTTGACATTTGGGAAGTGACAAATATATCTTTCATGTGAAAACTATGATGGCAAAGATTTTCCATCATAAAACAAGTGTGAAGTTGACATTGTTATTTCTTTTGAGAGGTGCAAAGCCATCTATTCATCTGGATCCAGCAAATGCTAAGATACAAACATGAAACACATAAAAGGCCTGACAAATTGCTAGGCTGTGATTTTCCACTCGATTACACAGAATGAATTGGGGATCAATGTCTTTGTAACTTAGGAAGCATAACTAGAAAAGGAAAGCTAATTAATACACAAGAAAAACAATCACGTCTCATGAAGAGGATCCTAGTGGAAAACCAAACAAACTTTGGCACAGCTCTGAAGGGGCCACCAGACCATCAGAAAGGAGTGTTCCCTCGGACCTCTGCCACAGCCTGGCTCTCTTCACTTGCCTGATGATTTCTGATTCCAGTTCCTCGCTGTGTGTTTGGTTGCTGTCCCTGGCACCCGCCATCCAGGTCCTATATATTACTGAGACTTTCAATCAGACCTTTTGTATAGGACTATCAATTAAATACAAATATGTCACAAAACTGAACGGGCAAGCAAGGAGAAGAGAAGCCAGGAAACAAGGAGGCAAGTGACAGAAAGAGTCAGCCCAGAGATGGATCAAATCATGACTGGGAGTTTTTGACTCAGAAACTCACATGTTCCAGTAAAACTGACCATGTGTACTACTTCTGTGGGCTTGATATGCCACATGGGGCCAAGGCTTTTGTCAAATTTTTAAGAATAGCATTTACTTTTTTATAGCTCCAAATTTTATACATTTGCATTGCAGATAATTTGTAGATACATTGTAGATATAGTAACTATGCCAAATACAAAGCAAAATTTACCTGGAATCCCACCACTATGAAAAAAGTTTTAATAATTTTTGTATATTTTCACACACATGCAGTGTAGAATTTAAATTCACATTCAGAACCTCAATATGCAGAGATATAGAACATGATTCCGTAACTAACTTCAAGTTTCTTATGAGCTCCTATAACTTCTCAATAGTAAAAATGCCTCATTTTCTTCAAGCTAATTTAGTCATTTCTAAATTAAATCTTAGTCTTGTCCAGGTTGACTTGGCCTCTTTTAAATAAGCAGTTTTCCAGGATTTCTTTTCATTCTTTCTTCCTTCTCCTGCCCTTCAGTCCTGGTGTGCCCCAGGGAGGTTCCCACATGATCTTGCTGTAGGAGAAGCACTGGGATGGAAGGCGTGCACTCTAACTGCTGCAGCACACGTTTGTTGCCCCACACATTGTCACTCTTGCAGCTGTCCCTGCTGTTATTGTAGCTACAAGAATCAGAACTGAGGATGAGAAACAGCTCTGCAGATGGAAAGAGAGAGGGAGGGGATAGTAGAGTTGGTCATATGTGGCTTTCTGCTTAACTTTAGGAGCAGGTATGGATTTTTTCTGTGTTTCTTGGACAGAAAACATTTTGGCCCAGAGAGGTATCACGAATGAGTGTCCAACTTAGGACCCTGTGGACACTGAGGGCCTCATAAACATTCAACGTCCCACGAATGTGACTCTTCTGTGTTCTCTTCCTTCCTCTGCTCCAAACACGTCTGTTCCACTTAATTTATCTGAATATGTCAGCATGCCTCATGGATCGCTACCTCACTGACTGTCCACATTTACCGTCTAGTGTCTACATTGAACATATCTTCTCCTTTTCGTCCACACCATTTGTTTTTGCTTATCTTTGATGGCACAGTTGAACTTTCACAACTATTTCAGCAAACAAACCTGATCTTCAGCTCCTTAGCCAAACGTGTCTAATCGTAGTCCATGGATATATTTCTGAAGACAGATTGTAATGCTTAAAATATGTTCTCAATATTTTTAATCTGTTTTCAGAAAATTACCTGAAATCTTCTTTGGGGTCACAGTTTGTGGTAGATAAATCGGGAAACTTGGACAGCTTCATTGACTCTCCTCAGTAGACCACAGAAAGATGCTCCTTTTACAGATGCTGAGACAACTGATGGGCTCAGGGGAAAAATCTGCCAAGTGGAGTACTTTTGCAATTTGAATGTTGTTCTGATTGAAATGTGTAAATATTTCAGCCTGAATGCTTTCACGGATGTTTTCAACTTGTCCCCTTCCAGAGAACCCCTCGTTCACAAATAGTGTTACACAACAAAATTCATCACGTATCTTACCAATTTGCTCTTCTTTTGAGTGTTTCACCAAATTTAGGTTCCGTGACATCAGAGACTCTCTCACCTTCATTTTAATTGCTTACAGAATACAAATTATGGAATTAAACATTGGCATTCCCTCAGAAGACCCTTTCTGCAGATGGAGGCATTCCAAAGTGTTAGTAAAGAATACGAACTCTTGACTATCACCTGAGTTATTGTTATTTGCATTTTTTAGCTCCTCCTTTGCTTTATTTGAGGTAGATCGTTGTGTCTTCCTCCTTGTAGGATTTATTTTCATTATTAACACTTTTTTAAAGCTGAAAATGTATGGAGCTTTGATCATCACATAGTTTTATTACAGTTTTCCAACAGAATTTATGCAATATGCAACCAAATTTTGGAGGACTCTTTTATTAAATGCAGTTCAATGCAACTGTAGACACTTAGGTTGATATCGAAAAGAGTTCTTCAAAAGTCACATAACTTTCTAATTGATTTATTGATAGGCAGCAAAGGGAGTGTATTCTGCCACACTGACATACACATGCACAGATATATATAAATAGATATTATATTGTCTCTTTATCATCTACATGATTTAGCATCAGCTTCGTTATATCCATTTGGTAGTTGTTTAGTTAAACTACAATAAATGTGTGTGTGTGTGTGTGTGTGTATAGTATTTGTAACAACCATAGATTTTCTTTCTATTGATAGTATAGTGTAGCTGATTTGAACATAACATGAATTGTATTTTTATAACAATCAACTCAAGTGCATTTCTGAACAAAAAGTTTCTTAATATAGTAAGAATACTGTGTTTTTCATGATGTTGTGAACCACGAAAATCTACATTTGGACTTGTATACCACTGCAAAAAAAAAATATATATATATATTTAAGTATTGAGCTTTTGATCTGAATTTACATTAACATTCACAGTAGTATTAATTATTTCACCTTTGAAAGAATGAATGTTCAAAAGCTTTCTCTTGATTCCATAAGTTGCCTGAAAAAAATTCAAACTATTATTGAAATTAACTGATTTTCTCTTTAAAGCAACTGATGACACTGATATAAAGTAGTTACTTGTCTTTGCATTATTTTTCTAATATTGGAGCTTACATAATAACAGGCTCTATTTTTCTCTTCTTACATGCTCAAAAAAACTTCAAATTAAAATCCGCAAAATTAATCTAGAAGAATATTGCACAGGGCAGGACAGAACTGGCCATTTGCTTGCTGGTGAAGTAGTCGTGTCAAATTAGATGCCAGCTTTCCCTCTGCTTGTGCCTGAGCACACTTTGTTTCACCATAAATGTCTGAGCATGCTGTTCTTAAAAGAGGTATGTTAGCTATATTGGGTCTTGAAATAGGTAGAGAAGTAAGAAGGGTCATCACTGCTCATTTTTCAGACATAATCTGGTATTAAAAGTATCATCCTGCTGGTCACAAATGTTCTCTCACACACTAGTCAACCAGACCATGGCTGAAGCTGAATTTGACACATAATAAAAATATTTTATTTACAAAGATTAAAAATCCAGAACAAATTCTAAACCCTATGGAATCTGGAACAACAAAGGTAAACCATGATTCATGGCCACTCTAATTTTGATGGACTTTGTATCTGGGATTCCATGTAAAGCTGCCATCTTGGAGTGAGACATGCCCTTGGTGAGACTTGAAATACAAATAATAATAATAATAGTAGTAATAATGGAAATAGTATCAATCCCCTAAAGAGAGACATAAAGGACACTTGGAAACTTACCCATCTCAGCATTGGCTCTGGAGGGAAGGGGTTACTCAATCTGCTGAAAGCACACTCGAGTCATCTCGCAGGTGTCTTTGGAGCCTGAATCCACAATGCTTGCATGGTCTTACACAAGCAAACAAGCAACAACCAAACAAAAAAAAATAAATACTTTGATGGAAAATGGTCCCAAATGAGTACTTTCCAAATGTGACTGGCAGAAGGCATTCCTCAGACTATTTTAGCATAAAAAGGATCCAGCATACCAATCCATAATTCAAATCAAGTATTATGAAGAAAGTAGCGTAGGTCAGCACAGTCAGGAAAATCAGGCTTTTTTAATGACCACAGATTTTGGAATTATGAGATAAAGAATAATAAATAGATGCATAATATGTTTTTGAAAATAAAAGAATAAATGAAAATCATAAGTAATAACAGAGAATAAAAATGTCCAGGAAAATTGAAAAATTACCCAATTAAGTGTATAGAAATAGAAAATGTGAAAATTGACAAGATATTCCAAGTGAACTTGTTAAACAGCAGAAGACATACATTTAAAGAGAAAATCAATGAGCTCCGTGGTAGATATAATAAGAACAAGTTCCACAATGTAGCACATAAAGACAAGGCATTGAAACAAAGCAGGTGGAATACAAAACTTAACATCTCGCCTGTGAGATTCCTGCAAAAACGACACAGAGATCTGGGGGGGCAGGGCAAAGAGATAAGGACTGAAATTTTTCCAGAAGTAAAAATGGAGAAATTCACCTTTACACATATTGAACATAACTATAAATTATGTTTTTAAAACTTGGTATAGTTGCAGGGATAGACAAATAGACAATTGAAAGAAACTAAAAAGCTCAGAAATTGGCCCATGCCTGCTTGTATGGAAACCTGATAGATGACAGAAAGGGCTTTTCAGATTCATGGGGAAAGGATAGATCACTCCAGAATGATGTGACAATTAGCTATCCATCAACTCATGATCAAGAATAAAAGCAACAAAGATAATCATTCTATTATACATTTAACTACTATTCTGAGAAATAAGACAGGAGACAATATAAAGGATCTTATAAAGCATACCAAGAGAACTCACTCGAGATGGGCAAAGTGCGAATGTCACCTAATGAGATTTCAGTGTTAATGGGCATGAACCAAGTGCAGGAGGCACAGTGAGTAAATCGTGTTCCAGAGAGAGGGACCAGGTGTGCAGAGCTCTGACTAGGAAGAGCACAACACATACATAGATCAGAAAAGATTTTCCATATTTTTTTAAATTTTTTTTTAAAGATTTAATTTTTTTCCTTTTTCTCCCCAAAGCCCCCCCAGTACATAGTTGTATATTCTTCGTTGTGGGTCCTTCTCGTTGTGGCATGTGGGACGCCGCCACAGCGTGGTTTGATGAGCAGTGCCATGTCCACGCCCAGCATTCGAACCAATGAAACACTGGAACACTGGGCCGCCTGCAGTGGAGCGCGCAAACTTAACCACTCGGCCACAGGGCCAGCCCCAACTTTCCTTTTTTTTTTAAAGCTATGTCAGTTTGATAAAATATGAGAACTCAATGATTAATTTGCATTTCTTTGACTTCTAATACTTTTCATACGCTTATGAGTCATTTACATTTCTCTTTTGATACTTAAATGTCTCCTTATGATCCTGCTCGTTTTCTTATACTTAAAGTAGAAGACAAACTTTTATTATATTGGCAAATATGAGAAGACGTGGACTTTCTTGAGAGTTTGAAGTTGATAGCTAAAGATCTCAGGACACTCTGCTGGCATTGTTCATATCTCCAAAAGTGAAGTATCAGGAAGAGAAGATGGTTCCGGAAACTCAAGCAAGACACAGGGAGTAGTTACCTAACTAGAAAAACAAATCTGCTTGAAATGCCTGTTAGTCAGGTGATGGTCAAAGGGGTCTTCAGAACTAGAACAAGGTAAAACACGTGTTGAACTTTGAATATTTGGCACAAAACATATGCCAATGTTTTATTCATTCTTGTCTTTCTATTATTCTGAACTTGCTTGTTTTGGTGACATGGGGGCATTATCTAAAAGAAGCCTCGGTGTTGGATAATCCAAGTTAAATTCCCTACTACCTCTGCCCTGGTGTCCTCTGCAGTCTCAGGGGCTCCAGGGATGCTTGTTTCTGGGCAGTGTTCAGGTGTCCTGAGTGCTTTCCGAGACAGCCACCATGGAGGACAATGCTTGTGCAGCCCTCAGCTGGAACGGGGCTGGGCCTGCCGAAAAGATTCTCAATGTACTTTTGGTAAATGAATCAATGTTGAATTGATTGCAATAATAATACTAATAAATCATACATTTCTTAGTAAAGACTAAATGGAGTAAGAGACATATATATTTATAAAATGGTATATATGTATGTGTATGTGTGTGTAAAAAAAAGAGAGAAAGAGAGAGAGAGACAGTCATGCTTAAAATAAATACTACATATAAATGTATGAAGCTCACATATAATCCTCCAGCCAACAGGAGCAGTTAGAATACAAAATTGAGCCTTACCCCCAGATCTGTGGTGTATGTAAAGCCCAGGTATGCCAGTGTTTTGATCCTAGCTCATTTATTTGTTAGGGTTTAGGTAAAAGGTTGTGGGGAGGCTCCCTTGAATTGCTTTGAGGCATTATTTATATTTACATACATAATACTAACCTGGTGACATTCATAAGGTTATTATGAAAATTTAAGACGACAAATGCCCTACCTTCAACAGCCTCTTAATAAATAGTAATTATGATTATCTCTCTTTCCCTAGTATACACCAAGCCCTGAACATCTCTCAAATTCCGCAGCCTATAAGAAAATGTGCCATTTCAGTGGTTTTTGGGGGAATAATCCCACGTCCTCTGGCAAAGATTTCCCCCTTAGCGAACCGTCTGCTACAGACTGAATATTTGTTTCTCCCCCAAATTCATATGCTAACTCTTAAAGCCCAATGTGATGATATTTGGAAGTGGGCCTTTGAGAGGCAATTAGGTCAAGAGTGTGGAGCCCTCATTAAGAGGATTAGTGCCGTTATGAGAGACGCCAGAGAGCTCTCATTCTTCTGCTACGTGAAGACACAGCAAAAAGATGGTCGTCTATAAACAAGGAGGCAGGTCTCACCAGACATCGAATTGCTGATGCCCTGATATTGGACTTCTAGTCTCCAGAAATACCTTTCTGTTTTTTATAAGACACCTAGCCTATAGCATTTTGTTATAGCAACCTAACTGACACCATTCAAGATGTGTGGGAACAAATCATAAAACTAGAATTTGATTCATATTCTTCAAAGATTCTCATCTGTACTACTGCAGATAGATATAAAAACTAATAAATTTATACTTTTGTAGATTTATAGTTTTACAAACTGGTCTGAATTTTTTTTAAATCTGTTGTTATCAGTACTTACATTTTGAGTAATTTAATATTAAACTTCTATCAGGTCCCCCAAATAGTCAGCCACAGCATTAAAGAAAACACAAGTATTTATCACATGCTTTTAGAAAAAGTCTTGTTATAACATGGAGTAAATTGGGGCACGTATTGTTAATATATACCCAGAAGAACTGAAAAATCAGAGGTTCTTATAGAATATAAATCCATGTCTGATTGAATAGAGTATGTAAATGCCCTCCATGAGATCACTCTACTAATATATTTTCTGGTTCTATATTCCATGCTAAATTTGCTTTTACATACTTCAGCCTTTTAAAAAAATGTTTTCACAAATGTAAAGCTGCAGAATCAATTCTTAATCATGCCATTCACACAATCTGTCTTTGGGGAAAAAAGTGAGGAAGAGGATACAAACATTTCAAAAACGAAATTTAAAGAATTAGTTTACTATCATTATTTGAATAATCAGATCTCCTCTGCTAAGCACTGTATTGGTTGATGAGAAAGTGTGGCCTCAACAACTCCTGGGTAAATCACTAAACGCTCTTTTTTCAGGAAATAGTACAAAGTCATTGCAGTCAGGAGAAGCAGAGGAATTGTAACATCATCCCAGGAAGGTGATGGCGTCCTTGCTTACAACCCTTCACTAGCAGGAGTATAAATGAGGACAACTGTGTCCCTTCAGGCCACATAACTCTCCCCTTCAGGCCCAGCCGTTTGTGCACACAGCTGGAGCGGACTGTCTTGATGCACTGTCTGGACACATGCTAGAGACCATCTCGTCTGCCTAGAAGTGACCTCATCCATCATGGATGTATCCGGGGCACAGCCTCAATGCTGGGAAAATGTACAAAGGATGCTCAAGGCTGAGAGCACCTGCTGAGCTCTGTTGCAGAAGCAGAACCAAGCCCGGTGGCTTGGACATCGTGGGAGCCACGTGCAGAGCCCCTCGGAGCAGCTACCATTCCTTATCTTTTACTTTTCAGTGAGTCTCTTGAAGGGACTATCACACCATTGGTTATATGTACCCTAATGTGCTCATTTTAAAAATTCCCTTTACTTGGTATTTGTAGCTTATAATACACTGCCTCTGTAAGTGGCTGCACACAAACTAGTTTTACCTCATTACCCTCGTAATTGACTAGAAGACTCATCAATTAAGACGTTAAGACTTTTCTTGTTCATAACATCAGTTGTACCTGGAAGCCCTTGGAAATACCAAGGTCTGCCAGTCAAACTATTTGCTAAATGGCAACTCATAAATCATGTATTTTGTCACACTCTGAAGGTCCTATTTGCAGAATCAGCAGTGCTTCATGAAAAAGTTTTAAAAAGCAACAGTTTGCCTCATTACCACAATTTAGTTTAGCCTGTTATTGACAACAATCTGATCACTGTGTACTAGCTTTATCAATCCCCAATACCAATCTCAAAACATTTTATTCTCCCTCTGGTCTTTGCTTTTGTCTATATAAATACCTCAATTGCATGCAAGTATGCCATTCCTTTAAAATATTTAATCATTTACCCAAACTTTACCTAGAAAACTATTTCTTGTAAAAGAAGTACACAGAAACTAAAAACTTCTGAAACACAAAATTTATGACTTTGCATCTTAAGAAAAATGTAGGTGACCTAGTTGCTTATTGAAGGCAGTATCTTACAAAATATTTCAAATCGACTGTATGAATTATTTTAAACAACCAAATGTATTTTCAAGATAGTCATGCTAATCTTTGATTGTTTATTAAATGTAGAAAGCCCGAGTAGTCATTGTTCGTTCTAATGTACTGTTGAAACGGTTAAAAACTGGGAATAATGATTTCAGCCTCTTGTACAACCATGCCTTTTTCTAAATTGTAAGAGAATCCTTTCCTTTCATGCCTAATGCAAATTTATTGACATTTATAAATAAAAAATTAGTTTCAGAGTCTTCCTAATAGCAAGTAGAGTATTCCTTGTTGCATTTAGGTATGGGTGCAGTTGTGTTTTTTTGTTTGCAGATCATAAACTAACTCACACCTGAAGAGGATGAATATACACCATGAGTTAGCAGAACGCGCTTTATAGTCGTGATCAGAGGGAGGACAGCAGGGCATTTAATAGGATGTCTCAAAGCATCAACCACAAAGCAGTTAGCATTTTTGCAGCTTGCAGGGAGTGGAGATACACTCAGATAACTGATGAAATAAACCTGGACGAGAAAAATCATAAAAGAGTAACAAAGTGCATATGTCAAGGAATGGTTCTTGCAACTATCTAAGGTCAGTGGTTAAGTGGTATCCACACTGTTGCTATATAGCCCTCATCCTTCTCCCCAAGTACCAGTGAATATTATGGTGAGGATATAATCCTGAATCCCTTACTAGCACACTTAGCAAAAGAATCGTTTTAAAGTTTAA
This sequence comes from Equus quagga, assembly GCF_021613505.1. Lineage (NCBI taxonomy): Eukaryota > Metazoa > Chordata > Mammalia > Perissodactyla > Equidae > Equus > Equus quagga. The sequence goes on along the minus strand of NC_060274.1, from coordinate 47,405,586 downwards.
TAGAAAACATGTGCCATGCGTTCAAAGTGAAGGTTACATAAATCTTTGGAAAAACTTACTTTTTGGGGGAACATTTATTCTTTCCCTTAATTTACCAGGCCATGAAGATTAGAAATGGGGTGTCCCTGCTATCTTAAATTCCAGAGTTTCTGTAGCATCCACTGCCTGACATTCACGGCTGCAACAAAATCAAAGTGACTGCCTCGATGATACGCCTTCGAGAACTGTGGGCTTGCTCAGATTGCAATACATCATTTAAAGTTGCTCCCTTGGAACAACTATACTCCTCCTTCTTTGACATAGTTTATTGATCATCTTCTGTTTTTAAGATTTAGGTGGGTGTTGACAGAGTCTTATTTGGTTTCTGTCCCCAGAGAACAAACTTTCCATGAGGAAGGACCCCATTCCTGCTTGTACTCTTATGTTCTAACTTTCCTATTAAAATTAAAACATAGAGCATTCTCCTATTTTTTTCCCCCATAGGGGAAGAGTCACCCTACGCTAATATCTGTGGCCAATCTTCCTCCTTTTTTCTTCTTTCCCCATCCCCGTCAAAGCCCCAGTACGTAGTTGTGTATAGTTGTAAGCTCTTCTGGTTCTTCTATGTGAGCCATTGACACAGCATGGCTACTGACAGATGAGTGGTGTGGTTCAATGCCCAGGAAATGAACCTGGGCTGCCAAAGTGGAGTGCGCTGAACTTTAACCACTAGGCCAGCAGGGCTGGCTCAGCACTGTCTTCATTTTCGAGGAGAATATCCGTGGGATAAATGTATTGCTTCATATGATTTTGCATGATGTTTTACTTACTTATAAATGCTACTCCATCCAACACTTAATAAATTCTTCTCTTATTTACATTTGGAAAATAACTTAATAAAGCCATGTTTAATGACTGTTACGGTTTTTGAAAGGGATTATATTGATAATGACACACACTCCTTAAGTTTGTCAAGGCAGGGTTCATGAACACTGCATATTTTAATCCATCTCAAAATAGTTTAGAACAAAGTTTTGCATATGTGAAACTGACAGAGGTTGTCAGCTTCTGTCAACAGATAAAACTGTCAACAATAAACAATAAAATAAACTGTCAACAATAAACAAAATAAAACTGTCAACAATAAAATTCTGCCAGTGTCCCTTTCATTCATTCATTCAGTGTTTACTAAACATCTAATACAAGATAGGCCCTGTGCTCTGGTGAAATAGCCTTGGGAAAAATACGAAAATTCCTTGCTTCCAGGTACTTTACAGTTGCTTGGGAAAAATGTTGTACAGTGGTTAATATTTATCCTGTGTGTGCTTTGTGCCAAGAACAGTTTTCAACATTTTACAGGTTGACAACTCATTTAATTCTCACAAGAGCAAAATGAGACCAGTAGCGTTTTATCACTGGTTTTCAGTTGAGACAAATATACAGAACAGTTATATAACCTGCCCAAAGTAGTGAGTGATGGGGTGAGTGTGACTGTGCATCTAGGCAGCCCGAATTCTGAGCCTGGTGACTCATCAATGCTCTATAGTGCTTGTTCTTTAGAAAAGCATTGCTGGTGGAGACCCAGACCTACTCAGCTACGTGCAGGATTTCCCTTCATATTTGGTTTTGGGGACTCTACCTGTTGAAGTGCATTAGGCAGAGGAATGGGCAGTGTGGCATTCTGCCTGTTGCAGGTTTTAATGGCACATAAGGGATGATAAGTATGAGCAGAGGCAAGTACTGAAAATTAATGTATGCTTGTTGTACAAACAGGGTATGTGTGGTTGATGTGTTGATTGCAATGCTAGGGCGAAACCTTATGGCAGGAAGTTACCAAGATCTGTGATGCTGCTAATAACCAGTACTGATCAAACCTTGTGCTCAGAATAGCTAGAAGACATTGCTTAGAGAATAGAGAGCTTATTTATATGGTCTTGGCATCTAATATTAATGAGTAGCTGATCTGAAAGACAGCAGAATATGAAAATTTTCTTCAAATAAAGCATCACTGATCAACCAAGGTGAGGGTCTCTGAGCATACCTGACATACATTCTCTTTTCCTAACTAACCTTTTATGGGCATGAATTGCTACTGAATTATAATATTTTTTAAAACCCTGCTCTTAACTCAATTTTCTTTTATGGAGCACAGTGCATTTTCATAATTCAGGGAGGAATCTGAGGACTGAAGAAACATAAGTTCCTCTTTCTCATCATTATGCCCTGGAGCAATACATATGCCTTCATATTCTATAGTAAATACCAGTCATCCAAAACGTTTTTAGGGAGCACAAAACTACTATTGCACCAATATATTCTTTTATGACACTTTAGGAACAATATTCAGCCAAGGATAATAAAAAGCCCAGTGAGGAATTAGTGTTGTATAGGCATATCTTTTAAAGCAGAGTCTTTCACAATGAGGATGTAGTCCCAGGTAGGTGACAGAAGAGATCCCAGGGGGCTTGTGCGGCAGTGAGCTCAGTGCTCAGAACATCAATTTGGAACTTAATTCTCCATTGACTTCATGTCCTGCCTCGAACGTCCTTGGCAATGCAACTCCATGCCTAATCATTAATGACTACTCTCTTCTATAAAATATCTATATCATTATCTGACTTCCGCATACCTCTGCGGCTGATTGCTTCTGTCTGACATCCACTTAGCTGGATCACAAGCTAAGTGAGGCTATGAAGTTCTCAAAATGTTTCAAAAAATCAAACAGGAGGTTTTATTTCTCTGTTTTGTTTTTTACCTGTAATGTTTTGCGTAAGAAATCACAGATGCTTTTTCACTAAGCTGTGGGCATATCTGTTTGGATGTCTGTCCCAGAGGCACCACATCCATATTATCAGACTGAAGAGCAAGCAGTTAGTTCACCCCTGACGACTTACAGCTGCCAGGGGAGCCAGGCAGTAAGAGCGTATTTGCTAAGCAATTTTACCTCTGTGAACTCTTACGTCTCTGAATAGACGATCATGGTCTGTAACTTCTAATTTTGTAACAGAATTGATTAATGCTCACTTCGGGGGCACTCAATTATAATCTTTATAGTGCACCTCGCTCAGCATCTGACTTGCTATTAGCCAGATTGTCTCGAGACCTGCAAGTTATGGAGACTAACGGCATGGGAACATTTAATATATGAATTATCTTAAGCTAATTTATCTGAATATATTGCATTTTTAAAGTGTAACTGGATAGGAAATTATTTCTCTAACTTTGAAAATGTGATAATCCTCAAATGTTTGTAAGTGAGAAAATAGTGAAGTTTATATTCAAGATGGAAAGTCCTAACGTTGTTTAAAATGCAATCTGTTACCAGCTGCTGATAAAATAAGCTATAACAACAGCAAAAGGGAAAGAAGTTTGAACTCAAAATATCATAGAAAAGTAGTAGTAACTGCTGAGTGGGTGACGCTTTCCATGGATGCTCAGTGTTTTCAGTATTTGCACACACATCAAAGAAATATACTGCCTCTTTCATTGACCAAAGCTTAATGCTTTTTTTTTTCCAGTTTAGGGCACTATTTTAACAGAATGGAATCTGTGCAGAAAAGAGTTAATATAGCAGACTTCAGATCACTCTCCTGATAAAGTCCAACCTGCAAGTATGGCCCTGGGCTGACATGTGAGAACTTGAGCGGTAAGCATTTTCCTACACTGACGTGGAACTTTCCCTAAATGGTGAGTGTCGCACTGTGCCTAAATTGTTTGTGCGCACAATACAGTTTATTCTGAAAACCTGCCCTTCTGCTGGGAGTCTGGAATTTTGTATTTGCTAGGCAGAGGTGGACTACATGAGCAGCCCCCAGTACCAATCTTGGGCTTTGAGTTTCTAACGAACTTCCCAGTTGGCTGTAGCTGGAGGAAATGACATGCATTCTCTGTGAGTCCGCTGGGAGAAGAATCTTGGAAATTTGCACCTGGTTTCCTCTGTATAACATGCACCTTTTCCATTTGCTTATTTTCCCTTCTGCTGTAACAAATTTTAGCCGTGAAAACCACTAAAAAGAAAAAAAAGGCACAGCCATGTGAAAACATCTTTTGAAAATTACTTTTTTTTCCCCTGAGGAAGATTAGCCCCGAGCTAACATCTGCGCCAATACTCCTCTTTTTGCTGAGGGAGACTGGCCCTGAGCTAACATCCGTGCCCATCTTCCTCCACTTTATATGCAGGACGCCTGCCACAGCATGGCTTGACAAGTGGTGCTTAAGTCCTTACCCAGGATCCAAACCGGCAAACCCCAGGCTGCCGAAGCAGAACGTGCAAACTTAACTGCTGTGCCACTGGGCTAGTCCCTGAAAACTGCTTTTGATGGCCTTTCATGGTATTCAATATGTTTTGTATAAAGAGTCTTACAAATTTTCTCAGAATTTAAGGTAGGAAAAAAGTGTTTCTGTCTCCCAATGAGTTGGTATATTTTTCTTTTCTTTCTGTCTTTTTGTGTGTGTGTGAGGAAGATTGGCCCTGAGCTAACATCTCTTGCCAATCTTCCTCTTTTTGCTTGAGGAAGATTGTCACTGAGCTAACATCTGTGCCAATTTCCTCTATTTTGCATGGGATGCTGCCACAGCATGGCTTGACAAGAGGTGCTAGGTCCGTGCCTCTTATCTGACCCTGTGAACCCTGGGCCACTGAAGCGGAGCACATGAATTTAACCACTATGCCACTGGACTGGCCCCTGGTATGTTTTTCTTAATTGGGCAATAACAGCTATTTAACCACTGTGTTTCCCATTTGTCTTTTTTTAATTGAGGTATAATTAACACATAACATTGTATAAGTTTGAGATTTACAGTATAATGATTTGATATATGTATATATTGTGAAAGGCTTACCATCATAACTTTGGCTAACGTACATTATCATACACAGTTACAATTTTTCTTTTTCTTATGAGAACTCTTAAGATTTACTCTCTTTGCAACTTTCAAATATACAAACAAAATTGTTAACTATAGTCATCATGCTGTACATTACATCGTCGTATCATACTTACCCTATAAAGTCTGTACCTTTTAACCACCTTTACCCATTTTGCCCATCCCCCACTGCCCACCTCTGGCAACCACCAATCTGGTCTCTATATCTATGAATTCAATTTCTTTCAGATTCCACATATAAATAAGATCATACAGTATTTATCTTTCTCTGTCTGACTTATTTTACTTAGCATAATAAGCTCAAGGTCCACCCATGTTGTTGCAAACGGCAGAATTTCCTTATTTTATGGTTGAATAATATTCCATATATACATAACACACTTTCTTTTTCCATTCATTCATCAATGGACACTTTGGTTGTTTCCATGTTTGGGTATTGTAAATAATCTTGCAATGAACATGGGGTGCAAATATATTTTTAAGATAGTGATTCTATTTCCTTCAGATATATACCCAGAAATGGAATTGCTGGAACATATGGTAGTTATATTTTTAATTTTTTGAGGAACTTCAATACTGTCTCCATAGCTGCACCCATTTACATTCCCAACAACAGTGCATAATGGTCCCCTTTTCTCCACATCCTCACCAGCATTTATCTCTTGTCTTTTGGATGATAGCCATTCTAACAGGTATGAACTGATATCTCATTGTAGTTTTGATTTGCATCCCCCTGATGATTAGTCATGCCAAGTACGTTGTCATGCACCTGTTGGCCATCTGTAGGTTTTTCTTTGGAAAAATGTCTAGTGAATTGCTCTGCCCATTTTTTAATTGGATTGTTTGGGTTTTTTTCTATTGGGTTGTTCTGACTTTTTTAATATATTTGGATATTAACCCCTTACCAGATATATGATTTGCAAATATTTTCTCCCATTCCATAGGTTGCCTTTTAATTTTGTTGATGATTTCCTTTGCTATACAGTAGTTTTTAGTTTGATGTATACCCACTTGTTTATTTTTACTTTTGATGTCAAATCTAAAAACTCATTGCCAAGACTGATGAAAGGAGCTTATCCTCCATGTTTTCTTCTAGGAGTTATACGATTTCAGGTCTTACATTTAAGTCTTTAATCCACTTTGCGCTGATTTGTGTGTGGTTTAAGATAATGGTCCAGTTTCATTCTTTTGCATGTGGCTGTTCAGTTTTCCCAACATCATTTATTAAAGAGACTAATCCTTTCTCCATTGTATATTCTGGGTCCCTTTGTTGTAAAGGAATTGATATGTGTGGGTTTACTTCTGGGCTCTATTCCATTCCATTGATCTATGTGTCTTTTGTTATGCCAATACCATACTTTTTTTAGTTACTATAGCTATGTAATATAGTTTGAAATCAGAAAGCATGATGCCTCCAGCTTTGTTCTTCTTTCTCCAGATTGCTTTGGCTATTGGGGGTATTTTGTGGTTCTATACAAATTTTAGGATTGTTTGTTCTATTTTTGTGAAAGCATCATTGGAATTTTGAAAGGGATTACATTGAATCTGTATATTTCTATGGGTAGTATGGACATTGCAACAATATTAATTCTTCCAATCCATAAGTACATGATATCTTTCCATTTATTTGTGTCTTCTTCAATTGCCTGTATCAATGTCTTATAGTTTTAATGTATAGGTCCTTTACCTCCTTGGTTAAGTTTATTTCTAGGCATTTTTTTTTGATACAATTGTAAATGGAATTGTTTTCTTAACTTCTGTTTTCAATAGTTCATTATTGTGTATAGAAACACAATATATTGCTGTATATTCATTTTGTACCCTGCTATTTCACTTAATTTATTAGTTCTAACAGTTTTTTGGTGTAGTGTTTAAGATTTTCTGTATATAATATCATGTCATCTACAAATAGAGATAGTTTTAGTTCTTCCTTTCCAATCTACATGTATTTTATTTCTTTTTCTTGCCTAATTGCTCTTGCTAGGACTTCCAGAACTATGTTGAATAAAAGTGGTGAGATGGGCATCCTCGTCTTGTTCCTGATGTTAGAGGAAAAGATTTCAGCTTTTCACCATTGTGTATAGTATTAATGGTTGGCTTGTCACATATGACCTTTGTTACATTGAGTTATGTTCCCTCTATACTCACTTTGTTGAGAGTTTTTATCATGAATATAAGTTGAATTTTGTCAAATGCTTTTTCTGAATCTTTTGAGATGATCATTTGTTTTTTATCCTTTATTGTGTTAATGTGGAGTATCACATTTATTCATTTGTGTATGTTGAACTATCCTTGGATCCCTGGAATAAATCCCACTTGACTATGGTGTATGAGCCTTTGAATATCTTGTTGAATTTGCTTTGCCAATATTTGGTAGAGGATTTTCTCATATATGTTCATCAGGGATGTTGAACTGTGTTTTTCTTTTCCTGTAGCGTCTTGTCTGGTTTGGTATTAGGATAATCTGGTCTCATAAAATGAGTTTGAAAGTTTTCCTTCCGCTTCTAGTTTTTAGAATAGTTTGAGAATGGTTTGCATTAATTTTTTAAATGTTTAGTAGAATTCTCCAGTGAAGCCATCTGGTTCTGGACTTTTCTTTGTTGGGAGGTTTTTGATTATTGATTCAATCTCCTTACTAGTAATAGTCTGTTCAGATTTTCTATTTCTTCATGATTCAGTCTTGGTGGGTTGAATGTTTCTTGGAATTTATCCATTTCTTCTAGGTTGTCCAATTTGTTGGTTGTGTATGATTGTTCATAATAGTTTCTTATTTGTTTTGCATTTCTGTGGTAGCAGTTGTGATGCCTCCTCTTTCATTTCTAATTTTATTTGAATCCTCTCTTTTTTTTCTTGGTGAGTCTAACTTAAGGCTTGTCTATTGTGTTTATTTTTTCAAAAAACCATCTCTTAGCTTCACTGACCTTTTCTATTGTCTTTTTAGTCTCTATTTCATTTATTTCCCCTCTAATCTTTATTTTCTTCCTTCTGTTAACACTGGGCTTCATTTGTTCTTATTTTCCTAGTTCCTTGAGATGTAAAGTTAAATTGTTTATTTAAGGTCTTCCTTGCTAGTTAATGTAGGAATTTATCACTATTAACTTCCCTTCAGAAGTGCTTTGGCATGCTTTATTTCCTTTTTTTGTGTGTCAAGATTTTTTTGATTTTTCTTTTCATCCATTGTTTGTTGAGTAACATGTTGTTTAAAAGCTCGACACTTTCATCTAGATAAATTTCCTCCATATTCTCACCTCCCCTTCTCTTTCTTTCCACATCCAATACATCAAGAAGTCCTTTGGCTCTGCTTTAATATATCAGAATCCAAGTACACCTAATCCCTTTCACAGGTCAAAAGGCTCAAATTGTCCTATTTAACTTGCAACCTGGGTTCCACCCACATGCTGATGCTATTTAGCCTTTTCTAACTTTAGCATTCGTGACCTTCTATAATACTATATAATATATATACATATATATTTACTATAATTATTATTTATTTTCTATATCCCCCTCCCAGAATGCAAGTTCCAGGAAGATAGGAATTTTTGTCTTTCTTGTTTATGTATTATAAATGACTAGAGAGTGCCTAGCATATGGTTGGTATAAAATAAATATTTGTGAAATAAATAATGGATTTTCTTTGTTTTTACATCTAGCTTATACCTAGTAGTAGGAAAAAAAGATAAATATTTGCTACTCTGGCCTTGCCTACTGGCTGCATTCTCTGTCTATAGACCAGTATAGTCAGCATCACCTAGGAGCTCATTAGAAATGCAGAATGTTGGGCTCTACCTATGAGTTACTAAATTAGGGTCTGCATTTTAACATGATCTCCAGGTGATTCATATGAGTGTTAAAGTTTGAGAAGCACTGTCTCTCTTTTTGGATACTAGAAGACAGTTTAAGATAGTAATCTCAGAGAGTATAGAACTTCATCACCATATGTCTGCCCCTGGCTTGCAGAAATACATGAGTGGGAATTTTTGAGATGGCCTAATCTGGACAATGGGCAAGACATAATCAGATGGAACATGGTTACCCACCATAGAGACCATAAAACCTGGACCAAACTAGCTCTTGAATTCATTTAGTTAGTTGACATTCATCTGGCCCTCCTAGAAATCAGAACCCACCATTTGACCATTTGAAATCCAGACAGCCTTTGACCTTGTCTGAGTCTCATATAGAACCATCCAAGAAAGCTAAAATGATCATTTGAAATGCATATATAATAAAGATGACCAACATTTTAAGTATTTACTCTGTAACAGTACTGTTTTGCTCCTCTGTTTCTTTGCCAATAGTAAGGCATTTGTTTCTTAGATCTTCTTAACACCCTGGTCCACATGGAAGTTCTCAACATGGATTTCAACTTCTTTAGCCATAACTAGTACTATTTTGCTCATAGCACTTACCAAAATGTGCCAACCGTTTATATGGCAGAGGAACTAGTAAACAGAGACTTTTTCCTTCACAAAAGTGCATTCCATAAAGCAACACATGGCCTTTTTGTTTTCTCACGCAGAAGCTCAAATTTTATTTTTCCTCGTTTCCAAAATTTTTGAATAATGAATTACTGAGGTTTTTTTTTATTAGAAAAAATCTTAAGCCATCTTGTGATAAGCATTACTATACATCATTAAACTCTTTTCTTAGAGCATCTTCCTGAGTGAAGTAGGCTTTAAAAATTGCAATATACTCTATGTCTGCACTAGTGAAAAATATGTTCAAACAAAAGAAAATGTTAGGAAATATCCTTAAATATATAAAACACAATAAATATCTCTGTCAAGAAAAGTGGGCATATATATGTATATTTTCCTATGATTTGAAACAGGTTCTGAAATATGTTATTCTCTATTTCTCTTGGTAAATTCTGTCCAGTTCACTAACTTATCCTGCCAACAGTTGGTTCTAATTTCCATGTTATGCTTTTAACATTTTCAGCCCAAGGCAAAGTAGGAAAATAGGAAGTAAGAAAATTGTTTTTGTACTGAGCCCTGAGTTTTTCATCCTTCTATTCCTTGCTTGGCCCTCCTTAGGCACACAATCATCAGCTATTTGCTTCTTATCAAATTAGCTCAAAGAAAGCATGAAAATTCATCCTGCCAAGGTGCAATGGCTTTAAGTATCACGTGTGATAAGAGTGTTTCTCACTCAAACTAACTGTAACTATTTCCTGTAGACCTGTTCCCTGATGGAATTCCCATCACCAGATTAGGGTGTGTCTTTGAGAGAGATGTGGTATTTCCTTCTAATATTCCCCACATCACCCTACCCTTTAACTGATGTGCTCTGCTTCAGTTCAGTGTCAAGTCTCCATATTCCCTCAATGACCTTTGCCTGCAGCGACTATAAAGACTTTACTACTTAGTAATTCCAACCTCTGAGGTCCACCTATGTAGCCTAAAGCCTACTTCATTTAAGAGAATTGAGCTTGTTAATTGTAGAATGTAGATGCTGAATAGTATGCCAAGTTTTTCTGGATTCTTGAACTTTGGACATTCAAGAACGGCAATTTAAAAATCAATATGGGTTTAGGAATGTTAAACAAATTAACATTGCACTCCTGTTCACACCCTGCGTTTAATGAGTCTTTTTTTATTTTCTACAAGACTGATGATTGCAATTATTTATGCCTCCATTAGTCAGATAAAGCAAACTGCTTTTGTTCTATTAGGCTATGTGCTCAATTCAACTTGCATCTCTAATACATCATGCACCTGGTAGTGAGGTTCAAAATAAAAGGTAGTGACATTTCAATTCCACAGTTTTCTGAAATCCTATTTACTTTTAAAGTTTACCGTCTACTGTTTCTCTCAAGATTTCCTCCTAGTATCAACAACTTGTGAAAAGTCCAATATTTTGAAAGTCACAGATTTGGTTTTCTTTCAGGGTCTTTTACTAACTTTCCGAAGTGACTGTGATAAACCGTGAAGCATGTGAAATGTCTGATATGTAATCAGTATCAGTTGCACACCTGGTACCTCCTCCACTGCGGTGAGATGCTGTAAGGTGTAAGGAGATTCTGCTCCTGACTTTCAAATGCTTATAGTGTTTAAAGCACTCTGTATTTTCAATACAGGATCAAAGTTGTAACTATTAAATTTCACCCAGAATCTATAAAGAGTCATGGATTTAGTCAATCTAGACTGACTTGATCTTTTACAAATCCAGGACCAACTTCTACGAAAAATTTAATTAAAGATAAAATACTGTTACTTTACTTACTTTAATTTTAATTTTAATTCTTTACTGGGCAATTCTTCTTGAGACAACCAATCAGAAAAAAAAGGTCCTTATTTCTACATTTTTTATCTTGAAGTTAAATGTAAAATTTTCAAAATATTGTCTGAATATTTAGGGCATGTCACAGTAGTAGCACTGCACAAACAGGACAGCCTAGGTGGAAATGGACTCTGTTCTCTAAGCCTTAGCTTTATTAATTGAGTTAAGGGTCTAATATTTAAGACTATATTCTACAGTTAATATTTCCTCTTTACTCAAGTATTGATCAAAAATAAATTTTCCTTTTCTGATATACACATAAACTTCTAAGAGCAAAAATATTATTGCCAGACAAAATCGAATTTAAAGACTATTTTGACACATTTCAAATCTGACAAATCTAAAATCATGATGCTAAATTTCCAGGCTGCCACATTGAATGTAGAATCTCTCTTAAGTGGACCCATATCAGTAAATATGGCCTGATCCAACTTTACATTCCTTCCACCATTACCCCACACTTAATATCCATTCCTACACATATTCTTCAGTTCATATACTATATAAACTAGTAAACTTTAAATTAGTAAAGTAGCTCCTCCTCGTTCATCATACTTTGTACCTCACTTTTAGAGTTTTGCTGAAACTTTAGTCAAGTTATAGGTCTAGAAGCAAAGAGATACTAGCAGAGGAGACTCATCAGAATTTAGGGGCTCAATGTTCCCTGCTTCAACAGGGCCTTTCCACACATCTCATTTCAATGTCAGGATCCCATTCCTTCCCAGTCAATGCCCTGATTTCAACAGTAGAAACTCTGGGAGGCTAAGAATTCAATGTGCCATATAAATTAGTCACTAGCAGGATAAGATTCTGGGTTTAGTTTTCAGTAATCTCAACCCCGGGGCTACAGAAGACCAGGGTTTGTTTCAGGACAGACAGAGCTTTCAGATCATCTAAGCAGCTCTTGAATTGGGAATTTGAATCCTGAACTCATCCTTTTCTTTCCCCACTTAGTCCAGTGACATTAGAAGCAACCACCAAATCTTGTTATACTTGTTAATTTGACAAAAATGTTTGAAAATATCATATACATAGTAAATCTTCTTATAAGTGTTTGACTAGGAGTATCCTTTGGTGATATTTTGAGTATCTGTATTGCCACATAATATCCTGGGCTATCAGTGCTCTCCTTACTATTGGAAATAGAGTCATTAGTGTCTTTAAATCTAATCAGATTTGAGAGCCAATTCCAGAAACCCCCAAAATTATTCAGAAAATACACCCTTAAGATTTTGTTTCTCTAGAACCACTCTCAATCCCCAAATCTGTCTTAGTCAGGGTTCTCCAGAAAGACAGAAGCAATAGCACGTGTATACATATATAGAAAGAGTTTTATTTTAAGGAATTTGACTACACAGTTACGGAGGATGGCAAGTCCCAAATCTGTAGTGTGGGCCCTGGCAGGCTGCAGGGCAAAGGAGAGCCAGTGGTGAGTTCCAGGAGGAAAGCCTGCTGGCTGGAGTCCTAAGGAGAGCCAGTGGTACAGATCTAAAATCCAAAGGCAGTCTGCTGGATAATACTCTCTTTTTGTTCTATTTAGGGCTTCCACTGATTGAATGAGGCCTGTACACACTATGGCGGACAATCTACTTAACTCAAAGTTCACCAATGTAAATGTTAATCTCATCCTCAAAATCCTGAAGGTGATACATAAAATTAATGATCACAAGTGATATCCAAGGAATCTTTTCTTCTTCCCATCTTCCTCCCCACTTTCCTTCCCTTCTTCACTTCCCACCTTCTCATTGCCTCTCTTCCTTCTCCCAGATAAGTCCAGGTTGGAAAAACACAAGAATCTGAAGACAGGGAGAAAGTTTACCAAGATACATAGTAAACGACAAAATCATCAAAGGGCAAAGATGATTGTGATCAATAAATTAAACTGCTTTAGCTTGTTCAGGCTACTATAAGAAAATACCACAAACTGGATGGCTTATAAACAATAGAATTTCATTGCTCAGTTATTTAGGCTGGAAGCCCAAGGTCAAGGTGCCAGCATGGTTGGTTCTGGTGAATGAACTCGTCCAGGCTGCAGCCTACTGACTTCTTGATGTGTCCTCACATGTAAGAGCGGTCACATCATTGGAGTCTCTTTTATAAGGGCACTAATCCCATTCATGAAGGTTCTACCATCATGACCTAACCACGTGCAAAGGACTTACCTCCTAATACAATCACCTTGGGGTTAAGGTTTCAACATAAGAACTTTGGTGGTTTGGGGGTTACACACATTCAGACCACAACATTCAGTTACAATAACTGGAACAAATGGTACACTTAAAAGAGCTCTATGTTAAAACCTAGAAAAAATGAATCCCTCGAAAAATAATTCAATTCTGATATTAAGATAAATTAATGAATATTTGAAAAGACTGAAAGAGTACAAAATTAAAAAATAAACCCAGACTTACTTGTTTTACTTTAAAAGAGTACCAGTTATAAATAGAAGCTATTGGATATCAATAGAAATCTTACCACTATGCTATGACCTAAGTATGAACTTGTTTTCCTCTCTGCATAGCTCACCGTCAGGTCAGGAGGGAGGCCCTGTGATCTCCTGATTCTGAAGCCAGGTACCTGAAGCTTACTCTAAATATTCAATAAGAATACTTTCAACCTTGGACCTTGTTATGAAAAGAAGTTAATTTTGTCAATTTGCTGTTTTCTTGTTTAACCTGAGGGTTAACTCAAGGGTCACAAGGATTTGTGAGCTTTTTTAACAGCAGAAAGAGAAGGCCTTCAAAGATCACCAGCCAACCAGCTCCCAGCACATCTGGAAGTCAGATTGCCCAGGGGCTTATCAGGAGTGAAATAAGCACAGATTTCCCCTTTGTTTCTCTGAAACTCTTCCTGACAAGCCCATTAGCTCTGTACAACCCCCTGCTTCCTTCTCTTGCGAAGGTGGATTTGAGAAAACCCATGCTCCTGCCTTCTCATCTTGGCCAATCGAAATAAACCTTTCTCATCTCCAAGCACCGATGTCTGTGTTTGGCTTACTGTGCATCAGGCACAGGAACTCGAGATTAAAAGGTTCAGATCAATTTCTCATTCCCATTACTACTGCCTCATTTGCCAATTCAGTGCTCCATTGATTATGGGGCCATTTCCCTCCTCCTGACCTTCTAGTCAGTTATCCTGGTTCAAGAAGAGTCAGCTCTATGGTCAGTGACTTCCCCTCCAGCCCCAATCCTGAGCCTCCACATTTTTTATGGATACGTGGGCTGTGAAGACAAGGGAAGGACTAGGCATGGAAAGAGGACTAAGTCAAAGAGGAGACAAATGCCTCAGCCAAGGGCCTGATAAGGAAGCCTCTAGAAGGACGTACTTGGGCTGGTTGGGGAATGCAGATGTGCGTGAGCCTGCTTTGGAGGGTGGGAGGTGAGTCCTTGTCTGCAACTCCCTCGAGACAAGCACTGGCTGTCACCAAGTCTGGTGTGGGAAAGGCAGTTTCCCTAGTGAAGTTTGCCAAGCAAAGCCTTGTAATTGCCTATGGTCAGGCCTGAAAGCTCACACATCGGATTTTGGCCTGCAGACAGACTCCTCAGTCACCAAGGTATTATCCAAGCAAGATGAGACTCATCTTTTCCCTTCCATTTCTTTCACCCTCCACCCCTAAGTGACTAAGTGACCATCGTGGATGATGATTTCCCTCCTAAATATGTCCTGAATCTACCCATTTCTTTCTCCCCGCAGCCTATAACCCTAGGCTAGGATGCTGCTATCGCTCACAGTGATTCTTGCAGGAGACTCCCAACAGCTGCTCCTGCTGAGTCTTGTCTCCCTTAGGTGTGTTCCCGGCAGGCTGTGCCTCCTACTGGGACTGATCCTGAGGTCTCACTCCCCTCAGGATAAAGTCAAAACTCTTCTTATGGTTATGTAGCTTCGCTTTCTCTCTTAAAATACTTTCTTAAACCAATCCTAAAACTACCCTCATCCACCTAGTAGCCACACTCATTTTGACCCATTTGTCTGAAAGAGCCATATTTCCTGTCCTTTCCAGGATTTCAGAATACTGCTTTCTCTGCCTGGAAACACCCACCCCCTCATTCTTCCACCCAGCCCACCCACCAATATTCACACTCACTCTGTCTGGATCACAAACCTCTGTTCATCTTCAAATATCAACCTAGATGTATTTCCTTTAAAGTGTTAAAAACAGTGTTACCCGAGCACGCCTAGCTTAGCTGCTCTTCAAGGTAAATGTCGCAGCAGGCTGTTAACTATTGATTCGTTCATCTATATTCTCATGTAATGATGCTCTGGAAGGGCTGTGCTGTTTCACTGTGTCACCCCGGCACAGCGTCTGATTACGGTTGTAGTCGGCAAATAGTTACTGAATGGATGGAATTAACAATTGCTAATTGTGCTTTATTTTTCAAAATACCTGCAAATATGAATAGGAAATGGAATTTATTTATTAAAATCAAAAGTATAACATTTCAAGGTATAGTGTTCATGAAAAGAAAGTTTGCAAATTATAGTTCCCTATAATCAATATGTTTACCAAGTCTGTAGATGAATAAGTTCTGTAGATAAAAATGCAAGTGGTTTGTCGAAGTTTGAAGAATTGTGAAACGTAATTCAAATAAAAAACAGGATTTCCTATTTTTCCTCTTCTACTCACTAAAACAGAAATTACAACTGATGATGTATCTTTCAGGGAAAAAGAGAAGGTTGCTATCAGGCTCATCACCTCTCAGGGAATAGAGACTACATTTATTTCAGAAAAAAATTTAAAACTTGCCTTTTCCAGTCACTAGGCAGTGTACTAAAACTGTTTAGTTATCAGAATGTGAAAAAGCAGAATATATGTATGTAGATTGGTGCTTTAAACTGACGGAAGAGCAGTGTGACAAGTAACTGAGAAGGATCTATAGGTTTCCAAGGCACAGTCAGTGAAGATAAATTCCAGCCTGGCCCCACAGCCGGGGTGCAAATCCAGCAGCAGCCGTACATTTTACCTGTGGGGAAACTCTGGAGGCCAGGATTAAGCTCAGGCAAGAGTGATGTGATACTTTTCCAGCAACAAATCTCACGGATAGCTCTATGATTTTTCTAATCCAAAGTAACATAAACTTTCTACCGATAGTAAAGTTAAAATATTTTAAAATTTAGTGCATTAACCAGATTCATGGCTTCATTTCACAAAGCTCCTTCACAAAACTGAGGAATAAATATCATGTGTCCAAGATATAGAAATCTGGCATATAATTTGAAAATTATTAGTGAGAAAGCAGAGGAAATTCTTTAGCAGTATGGCTAGGTGACTTAAGTTGAGATTTAAGCAAAATGTGTAAATTTTCTGGGCCTCTCATTCCTCAAGAATGAAAGTTTGGTGTTTTGAGGGAAAACTCTTCTAAAGTGGTCTCTGGGATTTATAATCCTTAACAGCACTATCATTAAAATCATATTTAAAAGGGTTTTGAAATCATACCCTTCCAGACTTTTGTTCATATATTTTCAAGACCTCAGGGTTGGGAGCATCATTGAAGGGCATCTGGTACAAACACTCACCCTGCATTTGAGTTCGGTGAACACCATCTCTGACAATGCCCAGCTGAGCAGAAGATTTGTGGTTATCAACATCCCTCTTGCAAAGAAGCTATGATCTCCTAGAGAGGGGGTTCTCAATCTCCTGTGCTCATCCAAGCATCTGCGCAACACGGTACACATACAAAGGCCCTGATTCCATCTCAAACCTGTTGAATACTCAGGTAGAGTCCTTTTGCTTAAACCTCCATTTGTGATTCTGATGCGCATTCATGATTGTGAACCACTGTGCATTATCACAGGAATATTAGAGTGAGCTCGACAGTGCGGGTACATGACTGCACTTTTGTTTGTTTCAAGGAGGCCAAGGGAGAAGTATTCACTTCCACAACACAAGCTGTTTGGCACTAACTGTCTTAGAAGGACCCAGACTCTGTGTTCTGATACTCCTGGTCTTTCTAGTCCCATTTTCATCACCATAATGCCACAGACAGTAATTAAAGTGGTTCATTCACTCTGGAAATTTGAACTGTTGAATTATTTTTCACAAAAAATACTGGTGAACTCACTAAAGAGTTCAAGAATAAGGTTGGAAACAGAGTCGATTCTTATCACATGTCAAGAATGTGTCTGGGAACACGTGAGTTACTATGGACACAGAAGGAACGAGAATAGGAGGTTCCTTGCCAAGATGAAGTCTCAATGAGGAAAGGCAGACAATGTGCAGGTAAACACAAAAGTGAGTAAAGTTAGGTAGTGACACTGCCATGATGGGATAAACTAGGGTGGTGTGGTAGTGAGGGACTGGGGATGAGGTCACAGGGTCTTCATTAGCTAGAGAGTTCAAGAAGGTGTCTCTCAGGTGGAGATAACAAGAAGGACTCAGTGTGCTGTGGGAGGAGGGTTTGGACAGAAGGGATAGGAAAACAGAAGGGAGACCAGAGTAGTTGAGAGGAATCTGAAAGAGGGAGAATAGTAGGAGATGAGGATGAGGTCAGAGAGAGGCAGAGAGCAGATCTTGTGCCTTTTGGGCCATTCTCAGGGTAAAGGGGATTGTTTTACAGTTTAATTATATCACTTGGTTCCAGGGTGTGGAATGAATTGAAGGAGGGGAAATAATATAGGGACAAATCCAAACCACAGGTCTTATTGATGGAATTGGTGAAGCAGAGCGAGTTGTCACACCACTTTGAACCTCCGTTACCTGGAGGTCATTAATATTTGGTGGATGTTTCTCACACTACCCACTTCTAATTTAACTGCTCCACATATTTATAAACTATTGAAATTAAGTTTTTGACAGAAGTAACATATCACACAATTTTACTACTCTTTCTATATAAGTATATATAGTATATGTAAGTAGATATATATATATCTATATAAAAGTATAAAGTATATCTTGTACTTTATATACTCTATACCTCTTTTACCCAACTCAGCATGTATACAGAGCCTTATTGGATCTAATAAATTATAATCCTATAGAGTCACTAAATTTAAGTAAGTTTCTGAAATTTATAGTCATAAGAAAATTCTCAGATTTCATGTCATAGCGAGTATGCAGAGTAATTTATTAATATTATTTGTAGCTTAACAATAGAAAACACTTATGTGTTCATCAAAGCAGCAACAGTAAACTATTATTTAACATAAATTTGCTTTTAAATCCAAATTAGCTACTCAAATAAATTATGAATGTGCAATTAATTTGGAGAAGTTTCAAAATTGGGCCAGGTGGTTCTAATGGGCTACTTCAATCATCTAGTCCAGGATTATCAAAACACTTCATTGTGACAAGAAGTGGAGAGAACATTTTGCCCTTTCCAAAGACTTCATCTAAAGATGTGAAATTTTGATCACTATCAGAAAAGCAGTGAGTCAAAGCTAGCCGCTGGGAGAAGCAACTGTGTGGTCATCTATCTGTAAGTGAGCACATTACAGTGTCAATTTTATGCTTACTGCATTATGTTTTTCACTATGCAATTAATTCAGATTTACCATAAAACACCATAGGCTCTAAACATAGAAAGAAAAGAAAGTTTATCTATATTCTTAACACTGAAAGAAAATACTTTTTAATATTTTGAGATAACTGTTTTCCAAAATTTTATTTGGCCTAGATTATCTTTCTTTCTTCCTCTTTTTCTTGGTGGTGGTGGATAGTGAGGGAAATTACACTATTTTATCCTTCTAAGCATGAAGTTGTATCTGGTTTGTTTTTATTTTGTTTTGTTTTGCCTAGCAATGAGAATACAAGAACTTTCATGGTGTTAAATTTCTTTGAAAGTATTATTGGTGTGTGTTTTGAAATATGCCTATGTAATTATAATAAATTACTTAATAATTTTTCCAATGTTGGAAATCTGGCCTATTTATACACACACATACTTTATATATATCAATATGTATGTGTGTGTGTGTATCTTTTCTCTCTGTTTTGGATTATTTCTTTAAATTCAATAAAAAGAAGACTAAACATTGGTTCCATGTCTTCAATAATTTTGACGACTCCTTTTCTATGGCACTTCACAATTGAGTTCAATACTAGAGGAAGAGAAAAACTCACTAGATAATCATTACATTTCAAAATGTAATAAGATATAGGTACAATTCAAAGTAATAAAGTTGGTAGTCTTCAGATTGCCTGGAGAGCTTTTAAAATACACATATATTCTTCTTAGAAAGTATACGATGGTAGGAGGGATATCTAAAATATCTATTTTAAAAAAAGAAATCATAAAAGTATACATCTCAGGACTGGCCAGGTGGTATCGTGATTAAGTTCACATGCTCTGCATCAGCAGCCTGGGCTTTGCAGGTTTGGATCCCAGGCGTGGACCTACACACGGCTCATCAAGCCATGCTGTGGCGGTGTCCCACATACACAATAAAGGAAGATTGGACCCGATGTTAGCTCTGCAACAGTCTTCTTCAAGCACAAAGAGAAAGATTGACAACAGATGTTAGCTCAGGGCCAATCTTCCTCAACAAAAAAAAGGAAAGAAAGAAAAAATTATACCTCTGTCCCAACCATCAAATGGAAATAGTACCCAATCAAGGAAAATCTGAAAGCATACAAAAAGTGATAGAACATATATGAATTACAGTTATCATTTCGGCCAAAAAATTACTCTAGAACGTCAGAGCCCTTCTTGCACATGAGTTTCCACTATATAAGAGGCTTCCTCCAAATGTCCAATTTCATCTCATCTCAGCCTTCTAAATTTGTTGGATTATCTAGTTCCTCGTATTAGATCCTTTCCTTCTGGATCACTTCTGGGCTCTCCATGCAATTTGTCTTGTTAAGTCTCAATCTCACTGGCCTTGGGTTTAGCTTTCCTCTGTCCTGCAGCTCTCCTTTCAGGTTGGGTCTCTACACTCTGGCCCCAGCCCAGATCTTAGGTCTCACCAATCTTGGAGGAGAGGTTTGGGGAGGAAGCTAGATATAAGATACTCCAAAATTAAATATAGAAAACTTCTAAAGAGTTCCACTTCCAGCACGGCAATATGAGAAGCTCCCCAGCAAAACTGCTAAAAGTTACAGAGGAAAAATTCTCTGGAAATTATCCTAAGGGCATAGAGCAAGAAAAGAAATATATTTTTCAAGAAAATATACTAAAAATCAGTAAAAACATTGTGTGGCATTAGTTGTATGACCTGCTCCTTCTCTCTATCCTCCCAGCTATGCATGATTGAAATTCCACTGCAGATGAGTACAACCCAGAGAACTCAATGACGGAAAGTTACAGTATCTTCCCAGGAGGGCCAGGATGTCAGAATTTCTCATACTGCTCCCAGCTACTTAGTGCAAAGGCTAAGTTCTGGATGAGAGGCTGAGGCTGAGTGAAAGGTGGGGCTTTCTTCTTCCTAGCCTCTACTCACATGATAAATACACTGCTTCAGTGCTCTGCATTGAGAACTAGTGGGGATGTGATCATTCACACCCCAGCTCACAAGCTGGGGGTTCCATGCTGGGAGAGGCAAGCCAAGAAGACCTGAGGCTATTACCCTCCCCATTCTACCAATTACAGAGTTTCCAAAGCAGAGGTGTCACACAGAAGCATTCCACTGTCCCCATCTCCAGCTCCAGACTTTGAGTTTATATTTTCACATTGGGAGAAATAAGCCATAAAATAGAGAGCCCCAAAGTTATTCCCAAAGTAATTAACTTCATTTGCAATAAAATGTGGAGAAGTTAAAGCCTAAGGACACACTCAAGATCAATGGTGGCTGTGATAAAAAGCAATTAAAAGGAGACTGGTACATTCCTTAGAGATATAAGCTAAACTGTAGGCCACAGTTGACCAAAAAAGATCTTGGAAAGAGAAAATAGCCCTGTTGGGGTCACAACAAATCCCAAACCCTGATGGAAAAAATCTATCCTTCTAAGGGAATCTGTTTTCAGTGGGATCAAAGGAGCAATTTATGCCAAAGGATATTGTTGAGAACAATAAAGTAATCAATCAATCAGCAATTAATGAAGCTTAAGAGCAGGGAGTGTTCGGGGAAAGAGACAGTCAAAGAGAGGCTGCCCAAACTGCTGTCATCCCAGGGTGCATGGACCCATGCCCAAGGCTGCACTCATTGAGGAAAAACGTCGGAAGATTCACACGGTGAGGGGCGGGAGGGGTCAGAGTTGACCGCTAAAATAATCCAGCCACTTATTAAACAAATAAACAAGGAAATAACAATAGCAAGCCCTGAAGGGAGAGGGCCACCCATTAATTGCTCCAAGTAACTCAAAGGAGGTTTTGCAAGTGCTTAAATGTTTTTCCAAATTGGTTTTTTTAGTTTCATTAAGAGATGCAATCAGCAACCACCCTGAACCTGTCCAAACCCCACTGAAAGAGTGACACCTGGGCAGACAGTCTGAGAAGTGCCCAAGAGATTACGTTTGCTTCATTTTAATGTTAATATCTCAGCCCCAAGAGGAGCTTACGCCTTACTTCCATAACATGCCATGTACGTGGAAGCATGTTTTCCAACTGTGCCTGTGTGAGTGAATACCCACCTCTACATGTGATGAAACTTCTCCTTCGAATATTCATTCCCCATCCTGAATAAAAGGTGCCTGCTTTCCCTTGCTTAGGGAGCCACGGTTTTGGAAATAATTCCCTGTGGCCTCCTTGTTTGCTACAAATAAGTCTCATTTTGTGTGACAACTACTTCTAGTGAAGGCTGTGATTTCAACTCACCACGAAGTGGACCCACCTCGGATCAGTAACAGCAGTCTCCAGGGTTGCTAAATATATTTTCTAAAATGTCCAGGTTCCAACAAAAATTAATGGGACATACAAAGAAACAGGAAAGTCTGACTTAAGCATAGGTCAAAAAGCAGGCAACAGAAATTGCCTATGAGAGCAATCAAATGTCAGATTTATCAGAAAAATACTTCAAAGTAGCCATTACAAATATTTACGAAAAACTGAAGGAAATCATGCTTAACAAAGTAAAGGAAGTTATGATGATGACCATGTTACATCAAGTAGGGAGTATCAATAAAGAGACAGAAATCTTAAAAAGAAACAGTGAAAGTTCTGAACTCAAAATTATCATTAAATGAAAAATTCACTAGAAAGGCTCAATAGTATATTTGAACTGACAGAAGAAAGAGTTACTGAATTTAAAGATAAATTGATAGAGATTATGCAATCTGAAGAATGAAGAACAAAAAGAGTGAAAAAAAATGAATGGAATCTCAAAGCAAAGTAGGATGCCATTAAGGCCACTAGCATACGCATAAGGGAAGTGTCAGAAGAGAGGAGAGCAAAAAAGGAGCAGAAAAATGTTCGAAGAAATATTAGCTTAAAAACTTTCCAAATTTGATGAAAAGTTTGAATCTACACATTGCAAGAATTTCAACAGACTCCCAGTGGAATAAATTCAAAGGAATTAATGACAAACACATCATATAAAAAAGCTAAAGGCCAATAACAAAGAGAAAATCTTGAAAAACGTAAAAAGAAAAACGACATCACTTACAAAGGAGCCACAATAAGATTAAAAATATTATTCCTCATCAGAAATAACAAATATTGAAAAGCAGTGATGTAACATATTCAAAGAGCTTCAAGAACAAAAAAAAAAAAACTCCAACCCAGAAGCCCAGATCCAGCAAAGCTGTCTTTTAAATATGAAGTCAAAGTAAAGATGCTCCCAGATAAGCAAAAACTGAGACAATTCTGTGAGTAAGCGTACCTTACAAGATATACTAAATGGAGTTCTTTGGGATCAAAGCAAGTGACTCCTGACAGTAATATGAACCCAGAGGAAAAACAAAGAGCAGTGGTAAAGTTAGTTTTGCAATTATAAAAGACAATATGAATGCATGTTCCTTTTCTTAACTGATTTTAAAAGCAATTACATAAAACAACATGCATATAATTTTATTTTTCAGCCTATAACATTTAGAATGTAACATATTTGCCAATAACAGTATAAAGGAGGTAGGTGGGAGCAAAGCTGTTTGGGCTAAAAGTAAATGACTCCAGATGGTAACTGGAATCCACAGACACAAATGAACGGAACCAGGGATGTTAAATAAGAATGTTAATATAACAAAAGCTATAAATATATACGTGTTCTTTCTTCTTTTCTCAGTTTCTTGAAAAGGCATACAATTATACGAAGTAATAAGTATAACAAGGTATGGTTGGGTTTGTAACATATATAGTTGCAACATGTGTAATAATAATGCCATAAAAGGAGAAAAGGTGAATAGAACTATATAGGAATAACATGTGAGTATTCCACCAAAATTAAGTTAGTATAAATCTGAAGCAGATTCTAAGTTAATGTGTAAATCCTAAAGGAATCACCAAGAAAATAACTAAAAAGTCTGTATATAGTGAAAAAAATCATTAAGTTTAAATGTCACATTAGAAAATATTCATTTAATACAAAATCATGCAGTAAATGAAACTAGAGGGATAAAACCACATGAGACATAGAAAATGAAAAGTAAAATGATAACGTAAGTCCACTACGCAACTACGTCAGAAAAAAGTAAATATGAATGAATTAAACAATCCCATAAAAAGGCAGAGCCTGTCAGATTGGATACAAAAACCAATCAACAACACCAAATATATGCCACCTACAGGAAACTCATTCTTGATTCAAAGATACAAAGAGAGTGAAACTAAAAGGGTAGAAAAAATGTATCATGAAAATAGCAACCATAAAAAAGCTGGAGTGGTTATATGAATGCCAGTAGAAAATAGACATTAAAACAAAAATGAAGAGAGGAACAGACAATTTAACAATAATGGCTGGAGATTTCAATTCCTCACTTTCACCTTCAATAATTGATGGACAACTAGGTAGAATTTCAACAAAGTCACGCTGTAAACCAACCAGACCTAACTTACATCTGCAGTGCGCTCCACCCAGCAACTGCAGAATATGTAATCTTCTCAAACGTACATGGGACTTTCTTCAGGATACCGCTTGTGCTAGGCCTTAAAACAAATCTAAATACAAAGTATGTTCTCTGACCACATGGGATAAAATTGGCAATCAATAACAGAAAGAAATTTAGGAAACTCACAAAAATGTGCAAATTAAAGAGCACGCTGCTAAATAACCAATGGATCAAAGAAGAAATCACAGGGGAAATTACAAACTTCAAGATGGATAGAAATGAAAATCCAGTACACCATAACTTACAGGGTGTAGCTAAAACAGTATTTAAAGGGAAATGTTGAGCTACAAAAGCCTACATTTAAAGAGAAGCAAGATTTTAAATCAGTAACCTAACCTTCTATATTAAGACCCTGGGGAAACAAGAGCAAGCTAAACCTACGGCAAGCTAAAGGAGAAAATAACAAAGATTAGAGGGGGAATTAATGAAATAGAAAACAGAAAAATGATAGAGAAATTCAATGAAACGAAAATTGGTCCTTTGAAAAGATCAAAAAACTGACAAATCTTTAATTTGCTTACAGATTCAAATTGCCAGAAAAACAGAGAGAAAGAAAAGAGAGAGGAGACTCAAATTACTAGCATTGAGAATGAAAATGAAGGCAAAACTAGTGATCTCACAGAACTAAAAATGACTATAAAGGAATACTATGAACTGCATGCTAATGTGTTAGTTAATTTAGATGAAATGAACAAACTCTCAGAAAGGCACAAACTACAAAAACTAACTCGAGAATAAATGGAAAATGTAAACAGACCTATATCAAACAGAGTAATTAATTTAGTAATAAGAAAAACTGCCCACAAAGAAAAGCCCAGGCCTAGATGGCTTCGTTAGTTAATTCTACCACACAGTTTAAATAAATACCAATTTATCACAAACACTTCCAAAAATGGAAGAGGAAGGAAAACTCCCAATTCATTCCATGAGGTCAGTATTACCTTGATACTAAAATCAGACAAAGACATCCCAAGAAAAGAGCACCATCTACCAATGCCTCTTGTGGATAGAGGCACAAGATCCTTAACAAATACTAACCAACTAAATCCCATGAGAAGTAAAAAGGATTATAGACCATGATCAAGTGGGATTTATCCTAAGAATGCATATTTGTCCTAAAACCCCAAATCAATTAATTTAATATACCATGTCAATAGAATAAAAACCCAAAACACACCATCCAAACCTTTCTAGCCTTAGTTTGGTTGCCGGTAAAACCTGGAGTGGGCCCAGTGCTCACAGAGGTCAATAATCAAATGTTAAGAAGTTAGACAGACGTGATAACCAGATTCTCATCCCGATGCCAGAGTATGTAGCGCCAGATCTACCAATCTCCCTCCAAATGAGAGAGGCCAAAGGGCAGAGCGCTGGCCTAGAAAACAGTGAACCTCCAGTACTCAAGTGCCTTCTCTGTATTTCGCATTACCTTTATATTTTTAAAATTATTCTTTCTCCTTAAATATGAAATCCCCCTTCCCTAACAAACCAAGCCCATCACCACTTTGCTACATAGTGACAATTTAGTGCCTAAATTATGTTCTTTATATTTATCAATTGCAGTTTCCCTTCCAAAGCTCATGCCATAAATTCATAATTCACATTGCAGATCTTTTCCAGTGAATATATTCCTTATACATAATATGGATTTCTTTTTGCAAAATCACTTGCAATGTTACCTTTGCTTCTAAGCAAGGATTTAGCACATCTCAATAATGTTCATGATACCTAATATGTACAAGCAAATGTTTCACGCCAACTAGTAAGTAAAAACATAATTGCTTGTTTTAGGTATATCTTCTTCCTCTTTTTCTTATTCTCTGAACCGAAGTTTCAAGAAATATGGTATAGGTAATTGGGAATTTGTATGCATAGGTTAGTAGCAGGTTAGAAGGTAACAAAGGTGCTTTGGTGGGCCCATTGTCATATCCATGTTTCCTGGATGGTGTCAGACCGACAAAATTGTCCATTTAAATTATGTTAAATGAGGTTATCATGCTCAGGTGTAGCACATTCTGAGAACTTCTGGGGCCTCCGAAATATTGTGAGGTGAGATGAAGATCACCTGAGAGTAGTGCTAGAGAAATTGACCTCACCAGAAACCTACTTGTATAGGGATATACAGCAACTCTATGACCACAGACCCGTGAGACTTAAAATGCAGTTAAATCCTGAGTCTATTACCATGGTAAGAGGTTTAAACATGAGTGATCACAGAGGTGGCCAGAGTACAAGCCACATTCAAAGTTAAGATAATAGAAGTTTAACACACACACAAACCTAAAATGGAAGAAGCAGCGTGGCTGAACGTTTAAAGCGTGGGATTTGGAGCTACTCTTCCTCGGCTGGTACCTCGGTCTTGCCAACTGCCAGCTGCGTGCCTCCAATAAGTCATCTAGCCTCTCTCTGCCTCAGTCTCCTCGTATCTTAAGTTTGAATGATTGTACCTCTTTTATAGGGCCATGATGAGTTAATTCAGATAAAGCTCTAAGAAGACTACCTAGCAAATGATGAGAACTCAATTAAAAGTCCACATGTTTATTTGTATAGTATTTAGTTTTGACAACTTCACATCAAAAGAGAAGGAAATGCTTCAGAAACTGTTACAAACTTTCAGGTTAATGGTCAGATATACACAAATAAAAAATCTTTCCAATTCTCAATAAAAGATAAAAATTGGGTCCTGACCTGGAGGCGTAGTGGTTAAGTTCAGCTCACTCTGCTGCGGCAGCCTGGGTTCATGGGTTTGGATCCCAGGTGTGGGCCTACACCAGTCTTTAAGCCATGCTGTGGCAGCATCCCACATACAAAATAGAGGAATATTGGAACAAATGTTAGCTCAGGGCCATTCTTCCTAAAGCAAACAGAGGGAGCTTGGCAACAGGTGTTAGCTCAGTGCCAATCTTCCTCACCAAAAACAAACAAACAGGAAAGATAAAAATTGGCAGTAGTACTAGAAGTGAAAGAGAGGAGGACAATTTGTTACAACATAGAAATTTTCAAACGAATCCTTACATCAGTAAGAAGAGATTTAGAATAGCCTGCTAGGATTGTAAGCCTTTGGCTGCAAAATCTCAATACTCAGCATATATGAAGCCTTCAGGTAGATAAGAACAGATACCAATTTCTTCCTTCTATCTGCTTCCAACATGTTGATGGAAGGGACAGAATGTCAAGAAATACTCTGAGTCATTTATAAAGGAGGATCAGGGAACTATAAGCAGAGATGAGAGGGTACACTGCAAAATGAAAAATGGAATAAGTGCAAAGTTGAAAGAATGAAAAGACGGTAAAAATAAACAGCAGACGTAAAATAAAAGCAGATTCGGCATTTCTGAAATGTGAGTGTGTTCTGTGGAAGACAAACTCAAGACACCCTCCATAAATGAAGAAGAAAGAAGGGGCCAAGCTACTAACACAAGAAAAAAAGAAGATGGCGGGCATTCAGGAAAGAGAGCAGTGCTCCAGCTTGAGATCTAAAGATCACAAAGAGAAAACAAGGAATGGATAAAAACAACACCTAAGAGGGACTTGAAGAATAGAATTCAGCAGAGGCACTTATTCCTGGAGAGTAAAAATGAACTCTCTAGCCTAAAATTCAGAAGTGCAATTAAGCTAGTTTATTGAAAACAATATAAACATCAATATAGTAATTTAGTATGGTTTTGAAAGGTAAAACAAGTAGACAAAAACAATTAATCTTCCTCCAGAAGTATGCTATGAAAAACCAGTGAATAAAAAAATTTTTTTATCTACTAGACGTAGTCACAATCCTTTTCAAGCCTTTTTACAAGGCACCACATCAATATTTTCTTGTCTTTATGTCAAATTGTTCTCTGTTATTTATTCTTGACATTCTATCATACTATTGACATATATGAACTGTGCATGTACATAAAGCCTTTTCTTTTTAATTTCTCTGGCACATTTTTATACAGTTGATTTTTGGATCCAAATTTAGTATCTTTTGACATCTATTTTGCTTAATTTGACAGATTTTTATAGATAGCCCAAGTCAACTTCTCCGATCCATCTCAATCTCACAGAACTCAATAAAATTTACCAAAAACTACAGAAATACAAAAAGGACACCTGAAATTATGGTGACTTCATATGTGGCTGAAAAGAATTGCAAGAAACTGTGTATTAAATGCCTATGGTTGTAGAGTATAACGTAATAGATCAGTCTGAAGATGTTGTAGAAAAAACACAAAACAATGCTCCAGAAATCGCGAGGAAACTATGATTTTGCTATTCAGAATATAGTCTCTTTGATTTGACATTGAAGCCAAAGCATTAAATACATCAAGAAACACATTTAACACAACCACAGGCATGCAGTTATATCACACAAAGTAATGTAAAGAATAAAATTAATTGAACATTGTTTATCATCACTGACATGGCATCTTTAAAAGGGCTTCTTTTTCTACATTTCTTTAGCTCAGGGTCATGTGCTATAGCTGCCAAAACCATTATGATCGCAACTTCTTGAATGTAATAAGTAGTCCTAGAGTCCCCTTATATTAATGCAATACATTTTCTTTCCAAAATTATTAATCAGATTTGCCCACTATAGATAAAAGTTGTTCTGATTATCTGCCAGAGGTGTACCTGGTAGGATTTTCTGAAAAAGGACCAGACTCATCATCTGGTTTGAAATTGCTTAGGCAGAAAAAAAGCTATCTTGGATAACTTTAATCACCTAGTTTATGCTTCACAATTTAGTAGTTGCTATGGAGACTTCAAAATCAGTTTCATATGTTAAATATAGTGTTCTTTTACTTGTATCTAATTTGCATTTTTTTGAAGATTGGCACCTGAGCTAACATCTGTTGCCAATCTTCTTTTTTTGTTTCTTTTCTCCTTCTTCTCCCCAAAGCATGCCCCCACCCCCGTACCATGCATAGTGGTATATCCTAGTTGTGAGTGCCTCTGGTTGTGGCATGTGGGAGGGACACCGCTTCAGCATGGCCTGATGAGCAGTGCCATGTCCGCGCCCGGGATCCAAACCGGGAAACCCTGGGCCACCGAAGCAGAGCGCACGAACTTAACCACTCCACTAAGGGCACCGATAAATTGCATTTTAAAGATCGAATGTCGATCACTTCTGCACAAGTATCTTCACTGATGGTAGCTTTTTGGTGCTTTATGTGACTTTATTTTTATGTAGTCCATAGTTTCCGTCTACCAAAACTGAATTCACATAAAATACATTTTCCTAATTGCCATTAAGAGGGTTTGTATTTTTATTTTGCTTTTTTAAGTACTAGATTATTTGCAACATTCACAAAAGTGAAACATTATTATGGACCAAATATTCAAAGATTTAATTTTAATTCCAATCTTTTTATAATAAATACCATAAATACACAGAGAAATTGATAAAGTAGAAAGATCACCATCTTTGGAGAAAGATGACATAGTTTCTATCTTCTTTCCACTAATTAAAAGTAGATTTTCTTTTAGCTGTCTCTGAGCATCAGTTTATTCACAGATAAAATGTGCATAATGCTCAATGTATCAAATCCACGAACATTTTGAGCACTGCAAACTGACTGTACAAAAGCACTCATCTAACAGGAACGGGATGTATAAAAGCTATCTGTTACATACTTCCCCTACAGTCAGGGAGAAAGAAGCTGATATGAATATTCAGGGAAAAAAACAGAAACCAAATGAGACCACTGGAGACCTCCTGCACTGCACATCCTCTGGGGTCGGGTTTACACTAATGTGTGTTATTTGAGTCAAGCACTCAGAGATTCTGCTCCTGCATAAAACGGTCTTATTTTGTCCTAGCATGCTCGTGACTTTAAGCACTAACACACTGGGATCTCTTGCTGAGTTTTAAATGCTTTATATTTAGGCCATACAGAAATGAGCAATAAGAGGTTGTCAGGCAAAGCATAAACACTAAATTAAAAAACAATTGTAAGAAAAGGATGACACAGACATTTAAAAGTCACACAGATTTGATATTAATGCTTAAGAAAAGTTATAGCATACTTTACAAACTCTTTTTAAGTATGATTTTACTTTCTTCTTAGAACTGAACTGGTCACCATATTTGGGATTTAAAAGAAATGAGAGATGTCACTGTTGGATAAGATTTTTCTGAAGAAATAATTATTTATCCTAATGATTCTTCTTGTCCCTTCCAGATACAGTGTTCCAACCTAAAAAGAGAGGAAATTTGTCTCGTGTAACTGAAACTTTGTTCTCTTTGACTGGTAAGTCCTAAAGATCTACCATACAGCATAGTGCCTGTAGTTCGCAACACTCTTTACACTTGTGTACTTAAAGAATTTGCAAAGAGTGTAGATCTTATGTTAAATATTTTCACCACAAAAAATAATCAAAACATTAAATAAAGTGGTCAGGAGAAAACGTTTGGAGGTGATAGATATGTTTATGCTGATGGTTTCACAGGGTATACCTATCTCCAAAATCATCAAATTGTACCCATTAAATATGTACGGACTTTTGTATGTCGATCATACCTCAATAAAGTGGTTTAAAAAACAGTAAACTAAATTAAAAATTGACACAGGAAATTATATTGCTCTAAATATTGATGGATGGTGGCTTAAGAGCCAGAAAACAAAAGACAGAATATGTTTTGTTCTGTCTTTTTAATCAGAAGTAGCAATAAATACTTAAACTTTGGGGAGCATGTTTGTTTGGAGGAAAATTTAGGAAAAGCGGGAAAGTTTGTCCAGAGGAAATAAGAATCTAGGTCACTGAGGAAAGTTAGGGCTAGAATAATACATTTAAGACACTGAATATGTAGGTGATAGCCAAAGGCCTGGGAGTATTAATAATTGCCCTAGAAATGGTGTTTATAATAAAAAAAATAAGTCCAAGGAATAAAATTTGTAAAATACCAACATTCGAGATGGCAAGACAAGATGACACTTGTGGTTGTGCAGGTTGGCTCAGAGTAAGAGTTGGTGGGCGGGTGTGGATAGAAGGATGGGCTAATTCTGAAATCTAATTTATCTTCTGCTTTCTATGCTGTGTCTTGGTAGTGTGCTGCATACATCAGAGAATGAGTGTCTGTTCCTAATTCACATAAAAGTGACATGAGGGCTAGTGGCAGCTCTGTTTGGGGAAGACGTGGAAGTATAAAGAAAACGATTCGTAACAATGGGAGAGAAGGAAAGAAAGACATAACTGGTTCAGAAAGACATAACTTTTTAAGAGGAATACTGAAAAACTATACTTTACAGACAAGATACCAGACTCCCAAAGAAGACTCTGAGAGATAAAGAAGGAACCTATAGATAGAAACCTACAAATGGTTCAATGTGGTCTCTGAAACATTGTCTTTCTTAAATCTTTTTAAACATTGGCACTTGAGCTAACATCTGTTGCCAATCTTCTATTTTTCTTTTTCTTTTCTCTTCAAAGCCCCTCAGTACATTATTATATATTCTAGTTGTGAGTGCCTCTGGTGGTGCTATGTGGGATGCTGCCTTAGCATGGCTTGATGAGTGGTACTAGGTCTGTGCCAAGGATCCGAACCGGTGAAACCCTGGGCCGCAGAAGTGGAGTATGCCAACTTAATCAATGGGCCACAGGGCTGGCCCTGAACCATTGTTTAATTTTGCCTAGTCACATGTGGAAATTGAATATGATTGACAAACTTAATCCAATAGAGTTTCTAATAAGTAAACTTCCCTATGCAAAGTTATTGCTCAGACATGTTGCTCTTCTAGTCAAATTTAACTCGAATATTCAAGCATCTGTTTTTCCTCAATGAGGCCAAAAACAGAAAAAGACAAAATAAAAATATTTGAAGGAGAGTCATTAAATATGATTTAACTGATAATATAATGGCGAAAATTTGTAAATCTGAGAGAATATCTTTTTCTCCAGACGAAAACTTTATTCTTGGGAGTGTTTCCTCTGATACTCAGGCCAACAGCAAGAGCAGCGACAGAAATGCGTGATGTCAGTTTTCCCATGAGGTCTTGGACACTATACATGGAGACTTGACTTTGAACAAACATTATATGTCTACTTTTTACAACATAAAGATGCATGAGATATTCTAATAGTTTTAAAACAATGGCAACAACATGAAAAACATTCTTTAATATTTGTTAATATATTAAGATAAAATATTAGAGTTTCAGCTCAAGATATGATGGGACAAACACACTGTGTCTCTCAATGATTGTGGCTATAAAACCTGAACAGAATGCAAGGGCCAGATACTTCAGAATTCAAAACTAAACAGCAGCAAATTGATTAAGGAAAACGACCAGAATTCAAACTGCCACCTAAATGAACATGAGCTTACTGTTTTTTTCTCTTCTGGAATTGCCAGACTGATCTCAACACAGCCCACCATGTGAGAAGTAGACACAGTGATAGAGGCAGAGAGAGCTTCCAGAGAGGCCCTGCAGCTCTGTTTCAGAGAAATACAGGGAAGTCCTCATGCTCAGAAATAGAGTGAAAATCCCCTGTTGTGTTTGTTTTGCTTCCTTTTACTCTTTTCTCTTGGGGCACTCTCCCAAGCATTCCTGTGGCAGCAGTAGCAATGGGCTGGAACCCACGGAGTTCAAATTCCTGATAGAGCAGAACCTTCCTCTGAAATCAGAAAATCTATGGTCCCAAGATGGTGGAAAAGCCTCATTACATTTTTCTCTCTCTCTGTCCTTTAGCTAGTTGTTTCTGATTGCAGACATAGTGACAGCAAGGTACAGCAGAAGGTAATTAAAGCACCAGCTTTCTGGGCAGAAAATGGAAAAGGGAAAGCATTGGGAACTGGAAAGTATTGGGGAGATGACCAAGAAGGAAAAGTTCAGGAAAACAACCATATAAAGTCACTTACAAACTCCTGGGCTGACCTGCAAGTACTCATGTGTAGCTGGTATATTATTCAGTATTCCAAAGAATTTGAGACCTGACATAAAAGAGAGCACCCAAGGCTCAGACTGGACAGAGTCACACGCAGATGGGACAAATAAAAATAGTACTTGCAAAGAATCTGAAAATCGAAATGACATTGGAATCACAGACGACAGAATGTAGGTTGCAACTTGCAACCTGAACCTAAGTTGATTACCTGCTGAAAAACAAAAATCAATATTCTTCATAGGATTTAAATTAGATTTATAACATAGCATTAAAATATCCAAGATTTAATCCAAAATTATTCAGTATTTGAAGAAAAAGGATTATCTCAACTTACAGTGGAAAAGATATCCAAGAGATGTCAATGGCAAGATAACACAGATGTTAGAATTATCTGACGAAGACTAAAAGCAGTGATTATAAAAATACTCATAGTTTCAAATAATTTTGAAACAAATGAAAAAATAAAAGGCTTGAGCAAAGAAATAAAAGATATAAGGAAGAAGCAAAAAGAAAATTTAGAAAGGAAAATTGTAACAATGAAGAAGGAGGAAGAGGAGGAGAAAACTACTGACTTACTGACTGAATGGGAATGATAGCAGACTAGAGATAACAAAGAAAAGAGCCAGGGAAAAGGAGGATGCATCAAGATAAATGATGCAATCTGAAGAACAGAGAGAAAACGATTTTTAAAAATGAATAGAGTCTCAAAGACTTGTGGGTCAATAACAAAACCTCTAGCATCCATGTCAGGAGAGGAGTCTGAACAGATTAGTAGAACACTATTCTCATGCTGAGATTGCTACACTTGTCCATAGACCGTGAAAACGGGTCCAGAGAGTACCAACAGACACCAAGTGGATCAACCAGGTGCCAGATACATCCTCCGCTGTCCCCAAAGTCTAGCAATAGCAAATTCAGCAGATATTCGATTTTTAATTTTAGGGCTTAATTTTCAAATATGTCAGTTTTGCAAAACTATAGTTAGGGGATTATTTTAGAGCAGGTCTCATTATGTAAAATTTTCCCTGAATATAGTGAGGCTATAAAATTTTTTATTGCCTGAAATGAAACCATCAAATGCCTACTACCTTTCCATAATGACAGCCTATTTCTTTCCCTAAAACTGAATGAGTAAATACACAAGAGAACTAAATTATGCTGCAAAATCAAGAGTGAAACTGAAGAATAATAAAGACTGGAGCCAGGAGACTTTGACAGGCCAAGTGAGGGCAGAGTGGTGAGACAGAAAGCTTTTGTGAACATCACAGGGGAACAGTGAAAACATGGCAAAGTATCCAATGGGGATATTTTTTCTCTTCATTCTTTGTTCCCCACCCCCTTTAAAAAAAAAAAAGAAAAAGTCTGTGTAGCGTGCCATGGAAAACCACAACCTGGACTCTCATGAAATTTTCTATAGGAAGATTTTTGTAGTTCATGTTATGGAGAACTTTGTCCTGCTTGATGTAGCACAAGATGTAGATGGAGGCTGCCTTGTAGCCCAGCGAGTTAGAGCTTTGGAACCAATTTGCTTTAGAAATTATTGGAGACCTCTGTGAATCCTTGGGGCCCTTTCATGCCCTTCTCAATGTCGAACCTATTTTCATAATAATACTAAGCCTTATTTTCTTTTTCACTCTCATTCTCTCATGAGAATACAGTAGAGATTTTCAGAGGCTCTATGACGTGCAACATCAGAGCAGACTGAATTCAGAAGCAGATATGAGACCACAGCTAACTGAATATAAGCAAGACACTAAAGAGATTCACAAAAATATCAAGCAATACTCATTTCTCATTTTGGTTACTATAGTTATGTGTTCACAAATAGTTATGTGCCCATGAAATGTGTTATTAAAGTTATTCATATATATATGTATATTATTTTTGGTGAGGAAGATTGGCCCTGAGCTAACATCTTTTATGTCTTTCTCTTTTTGCTTGAGAAAGATTGTTGCTGAGCTAACATCTGTGCCCATCTTCCTCTATTTTGTATGTGGGATGCCACCACAGCATGGCTTGAAGAGCAGTGTGTAAGTCCACGCCTGCGATCCAAACCCACGAACACTGGGCCAGTGAAGCAGAGCATGCGAACTTAACCCCTACACCACCAGGCTAGCCCCTTGAAATTATTTATAAAGGAATTAATAAACAGGACATTTAAAAATATTTCAATACTGATTTCTAACTTGGTAAATATGGGAAGATACAGCTCACATTAACAAAAATACTTTGGGATCCACAATAATTTTAGGCTTGGAAAAATGCCTTGAGACAAAGAAGTGTGAGAATCACTGAAGTTGAAGAAAAAACCTCTCTGCCAGCTTTCCAATGAAGGCAGATGTGTGCATCATGGCATTCTCACCTAAAGCCACTAACCTCCGAGGGAAAGGAGATTTGAGAAAGGGAAGGGTTTTGTGGGATGTATTGTTTCAGGAAATCACCTGAGCTAGTAAAATGAGTTTGGAGCATACCAACCCAGTGACGGTGTGCAGAGTAATAACCGTAGGATACCAAAAACGAAGGCTTCCCAGCATCAACATGTTTTGGAGGGTGAGAGTTGAGTGTGACTTGTGAAGATGTGGCCAGAGTCCATAACATGGCATTTTTATTTATTAGAAATTGTCTTTTATTATCCAGTTCTACCTCACTCCATACAAAATACTATTTAGTCACTAATATTACCTATAGAGATTAATTTACGTCCATAGAGCAACAATACCTTCTACCATGATGATGTGTGTGTGTGGGTGTAGGTGAACAACTTATTTGGGGAAAAGGTTTTCTACTTTTTAGTGCTCTGTTTCTCTTTAATTTTCTTTTGCAATTTTCAGAACCACGATTTCAAGTTTGGCATATTGAATGGGTTAACATTTTGATTTTAAATAAATTATTCTCTGTATTGTTTGGTTTCAGAAGTTATGAAAACGGAAATGTCATTTTGGAAGTGTCAACAGACAGTTCTCAAAATTGCACTTGTTAACTTGAAATTGTGTATTTCAAGTCAACTAAAATAGCAACCATAACCTATACCAACACAGAAGAAATAACAAAGATATTTGGGGACCAGAAAAAAATTGAAGGATAAAGGATTGGTTTTTAATGTTTTACATTGTTTTATGGCCCCAAATGATATAAAGAGCAGAGAGTATAGAGGTGTGGTGAGTGAGACATATTTATAATCTCATTCAGTGGTTGATATTTATAATTCAATTCAAATTTGCTTTAAAAACAAATTGTCAGCCATTAATAAAAGATAAGCTTTCTGCATTATATTTCAAAGAGGTAAGAACTCTTGCACTTAATTCTCAGAGGTGCCTTCACCTCTTCCGCCCTACCCTACAATATCTAGGCTGATTTTGCAGACTGCCTTGCACTCCTCTGTGATTCCTCCTCTGTATGCTGATTGGTATATTAATTTAACTGACAACTATAGATCAGTATTTACAGGCTGTATATAAGAATAGAGAGATAGAAATATTAACGTGAGACATTTGTTTGTCTTGCTTCTATTAAGAACTGTGAAAATTGTACACGGAAACAATAAACCGACAAAAACAGGGGAAGTTCCTGTTTAAAGATCTTTTTGTCCCTTAGTTTCATTTACTGTATGGTTTGCATTCATCATTCAAGATATTCTCCTCTGAGTGTGATTATTAAGTGACAAAGTTACCTTTTTTTATTTGCTTGAGAGGAGATTTCTTCTGTCACGACATGTCATTTTTTCCCTGTAGGTGTTTTATAAAAAGCTAGGAAATGGTGTTTCATGATGATAAATCTCTTCAATTGAAGGAAGTCTTCATCACAAAAGGAATGCACAAGAAATGTGATGCACTCTAGCACCTTTATGAGGCAAAATGCATGACAGTTAAAGCCTCAGTAGAGAGTTATCTAGACTTTGGAGTAATGGTGCTGTTTCCTTTCTGAGTTAATACGTGACCCTGGACAAAGTGAGCACATAAAAGTAAGGAGTGGATACAAAAATTCTGTGACTTGATCTGCTTCCAGAAACACTGACAAATGTATGATATTTTTTAAGATTAATAAATCAAGACATGGCTAGAGTGGCCAAAATGCTATGTATTCAGAATAAATTAATTCCGCTTATGCACTTTTAAGCTAGTTGTGACAAATTTAGCTACTCAATAATGGCCTCGATATTTTGTGTACACACTAAAAATAATGATTATAATACTATTGTGTATCGTTAATCAGAAGAAAGTAAATAAGTGGTATTCTCACGTCTTGAGTGTGAAGAAACACAATAAGATTTGAGGGACCTCTCTGATTTTCCAGTGTGTTTAGTACTTCACTTCTTGATATGTCAACATTGAAGAGCTCTTCTTCACAAATAACTCCAATTCAAGAAAGAGAACAGAAAGGACAATGCTCAGTGGAAACTGAGAACAATCACCCCTTTCTGGGGAATACCTTCATAGGATTGGACAGCTAGCTATATGTGATTTTCACCCATTTGGAAGATTTAGACTAATAAAAATATGTCTCCTTCTAAAAAAGAAAAGTATTTCTCTATAATATTTGTCTTCATCTCTTATTATGTTCTGATCAAGAAGAACTTTCTAAATAAAAGGATAAAAATATATTTCAGAAGTTTTGATATATGTACAGGTTGCTTTCCAGAAGGATGTTCCAAATTAATCCTTTTACTTGTCTTAAGGCAGGACATATGGTTGACTTCAGTGACCATTCCAGGTGCACTTGAAAACCATATTCTGAACTTTTGGATATTCTGTCTAGATCAATTAGGTGAATCATTTATTTTGTTCAGTTTTTCTAAATTAGATGGTTTTGTCAGGTCATTCTATTTGTTACTGACAGACGTATTAAGATCTTCCACAATGATTGTGAATTTGTGTTTTCCCTCTTTATTCTATTAATTTCTGCTTTATTTAATTTAAGGCCATATGATTATATCTAAAGATTTAGAATTATAACATATTTCTTGTTATATTGACACTATCATAGTTTTGAAATTCCTGTTTAAATCTAGAAATGCTTCTTGCTTTAAAATCTACTTTGGGTATTGGTATGGCTCTACCAGTTTATTTTGTTTAATGTTTGTATGTTTTCATTTTTCAATTTCAATCTTTCTGTTTTCCTATATTTAAGGTATGTCTCCTATAAGTATATAGTTTTATTTGATCGAGTGAAACCAACTGTCTTTTAATTAGAATATTTAGTCCATTTATAGTTAATGGAATTGCTGGTAAATTTAAATCTACAATCTTATTTATTTATTTTTTAATCTTTTCTCTCCTTTCTATTTTTTTTTCTGGGGGAGGGAGTTAAGTAGCCTAGGTTTGCTATATTAATAAATACAATCCTCTTAATTTAATCATAGATGTAGAAAATTTGAAGCTGGCAGTCAGTCCCCGTAAAGGTCAACCTATTTCCCATTCACTTTTCTAATGTCAAATATAAGCCCAGATACTTGCCAAGGATTCTGTTCTGTGAGAGGAGCTGAATTTCAGGTTTGTGCTCCCTGTTAAGTGAATCTTCTAAAACTCTACTAAATTTCTGAGCATCAGAGACTATGTTCAGCATAGGCAGTTGCCTTGGGGAGAAAAGAAGATCCCAAATGGTGGCTCAACTCTGTCTTCCCACTTCTCCCAGGTTTGGGGAATTTTTCTTCATTGTCTTAGAAACTCCAAACACATTTCCTTAGAAATCATTTTATCCAACTTTGCCAGTTGTTTTCAGCAGGAAGGATTGTACAAAACAATCCATATTGCCGTTGGCCAGAAGCAGAACCCTGGTTTGAATCAACTTTCAACTTACAGATATCATTGAGTACTGTTGTTCATTTAGTGTCTAGTTTATTATTGGGCTGGGTTCCAAAATTTCACTTTTTACCATTAGTTTGTATTTACCCATGAAATAAAATAATAAATATTGGTTAGTTACACTTCAATACATAAAGCTCTTTTAATTTATAGCACTCTTGAGTCATAATACCCATAATTCTCCTGTTAATCATTTTAATCCACCTATGTTTCTACATGGAACTATGGTACACTTTTTATGGTAATAACAGATGTTAGGTAATTTGAAGATATTTATAGATTCAGATTCCCTTCTTCTTCCCTAGCTGCTATCTAGGATGGTGTGTTTGTCTTTGAAGGTGGTTTCCATTACCTTGTGTCAGCTGAAAGGAAGGAGGCCTCAGATCTACATGTATTCTTGCACTCATCTTGGTATTGGATGCAGACTGAGTATCAACCCTGGCCAGTGATCACTGAGATATTAGTTAGTTTTTCCATTCAAGGTGATGTGTTGTTGCCCATCACAGGGTCTAAGATATCTGGTATCCACTCCAGTTCCAAAGCTTCTGGTTCCTGCTTCCAGATTTTACTCAGTCTATCTGTGCTTAAAGTACCTTTGTGGCCTTTCAGAGAGGTTCTCAAAGAAGAACCCAAGACTCCTGGATTTCCTGAAGAGAAATATAAAGACCCATTAAATCCATGATCCCAGCATCTAGCTCAGCTACTCACCTCCACTCTTCGCCAATGTTGTTCTTTCTCATCCAGCCCTGAGACACTAGTGCTGTACCAATGTAAATCTCTTTCAGGTTATGAGCTGTACAAAACCCCTCTGCTCTGATATTTCCCTTCATCCTAATTAACACATTGTCCCCTTCCAAGATTTGAGCCCAAGGGAATTCAGGAAACTTTATTTGACCGCATGTTTTCCCTTGAGTCCTTGCTACTCAAAGTGTGGTCCATGGACTAGCAGGCCCCTCATCACAGGCACATTAGTAAGAAATGCAGAATCTAGTATCACAATCCAGAGCTACTTATTTAGAAGCTGAGTTTAAAAAAAAACTCTAGGTGAGCACAGATATCTGAAAATTGAAAAGCACTGCGTGAATACACTCCACCTTGGATATCATAATAATTGTGGTCAATTTATCGAGTCTGTCATTTATATCTTAAAAGAACTTTTCTGAGTTAATTATTTTGTCACAAATTTAAACATCCTTATCAGATATCAGAGCCTGAGGAGTGATGCCTCTCTTTGTTTTGCTACTGTGAGATTGCTATCCATCTGGGTTCCACCAGAGAAGCAGAAGCAGGAGGAAATATATATTAGGAGGTTCATCACAAGGAACTGGAATGGCATGTGAAAAATCTGTAGGGAAGCTATTAGGAAGCTATTAGGAAGAAGAGGATGGAATGCACAGGCTAATGCTGCTGTCCAGAGGCAGAATTTCTTCTCTAAGAAGTTATGGACTATAATCTTCAATCATATCTATAAAAGACCTTCACAGCAACACCTGGATTAATGAC